>NC_046314.1:6655197-6767697 GCF_009819535.1 Lacerta agilis
AGTGGCCTACAGTTGAAAGCGCACAATTTAAATTTACCTTTATAAAGCAACATTTGTCGTCCGTCCCCCCCCCCCAAAAAAAACGTTCAATTGTGTTAAAATGACTAATGTTGTTGTAGCAAATCAAGGTTGGCTTTGTTTTAATTCCGAGCCGTTCCCAGTGTGAATTCTAGCTTAAATGCTTGGTGATGAACATCCTGGTACATGGCTTGTTTTCTCCGTGTGACATGACTACAGTTACTACTAAGGACTTGCCTGCTCGGTTGGACTGGTCTATCATGGGCTGAACTATTCTTCTTCTAGCATTAATAAACCTGAAACGAGAAAGGAGAGTGAACTGTTATCTGAGAGTGAACTGTTATTTAAAAAGAGCATTTGCGCAAAAACTTGCTAGATGGCAACGTTTTCCTTCAGAGTTAGTCTATGTGCGGATCCAAACGCTGCAAAACCTGTAACCTCCGATGACCTTAGAAAATACAAGCTTTGGGTTGTGAGTTGATTTACGTCGGCCTGCTTTTGCCACAGTTGGACACTTCCATTTCATCTTTTCATGGGGGAATTAGCAGCGTTTTCAGGAAACAATACAAGCACTACTCTTTTCAAATCAGATAAGGCTAGTGAAAAAAAAGAAAAGGTAGGGGAAGAGATGTACACCCATAGAAACATTAATTCTTCTTGCCTCCCACACCCAACCCAATTAGAGATGTTTCTCTAGCAGGTCCTCTCCCCCCCCCCTTTGCAGTTTTTATCAAAACCTTTCCAGCCTCTTGCAAACATAATTCTATTTTAATGCCTACTATTAAGATAATGAACTGTGATGGCAGCTCACCATCAAATGAGAACATGTCTGGAGTTTTATCACCACCAGCTCACACTACTAGGGACCTAGGAGCAACGCATTCCTTGCAGATTCTGTGGCACAATTTCTCTCTCTTTGTGCTCTTTATGCAAAGGCTGAGGTCAAGGTGAGGTCACAGCTATACAGCAATGGACCTCATAATTCTGCTTCCTTCTGCTAGGCTCGAACATTTACAGCAAACATCTTGTTAATTTGTAATTACTGTATCACTGATGAACCAAGAGGTGGTGGATGACCTGGTTCAGATAAAAGTAGGGAGTTTAAAAAAAAAAAAAACACCAAAACAAAACACCACTTGAACTTGCATCCTGAGTATTTTGCCTCAACCATTAGTTCTGAAATTGATATGGAAAAGATTAATACTTGATTCAAATGCAAAGTGATAATAGTTTATAAGGTTTGTAATATTAAAAAAATAAAGCTTAAATCAAAGGACAATAATCCATGAGGGAGATCAATAACATCAGAATCTAATGCTGAATTACCGGTAGCTGATTTCTCCTGCCCCCCTGATGAACACCACTCATTGCTTCTGTCCTTTAGCAAGCACGAAAAGTGTGCTAGAGAGCAGGAACAGTGGTGCATTGGCCTTCATTTCAATAGTCAAATCTGATAGTCTACCCTACTGCAAAAAAGGAGTAAGCCTAGCATTTCAAACAGGACATAGAAATTTCATTCACACATAAATCTGTATGTATGTGTGTATATATATATATATATATATATATATATATATATATATATATATATATATATTTGTTACTGGCCATTCCACATCTAATTTAAGGGCCAATGGTGATAACCCTGGTTTTAGCCTTTTAATTTCTCTTTGCTACTACCATGGCACACGCTGAAAACTTTTATTTACAGTAGTTTTAGCTCGCTGCTGGTACCAGCCACTATGGGATTTTAAGGGTATTTTTTCTGTCTGGTTATTTTATTGCATTTTATTTCATTTTTATTGTATCTGTATGATATGATATGTTATGATATTGTTGTACACATCTTTAGATACTTGTATAACAACAACAACAACAACAGGAATTATATACAGGCACACACACACACCATTTACACGTATTCAATTCCCATGTGGCTCCAGAAACCCAGAGGTGGGAGGAAGAGATCTGAAGAGCCTCAACAAAGCCCTGCTGTGCCTCCAGCAAATGAGGAGGGACATCCTCTTCAGGCTCCGGAGAGGGGCTCCTCGCAAGCTGAAGGTCCACTGGGCTTTGCTGAGGCTCCCAGCGAACAGCTGACACACGAGAAAGCAGCTGCTGCTACTGTGCTTTCCTGCGCATCAGCCGTTAGCCAGAAAGCCCCACTGCATCTCCAGCTCGCGAGGAGCCTCTCTCTGGTGCCCAAAGTGTATGTCCTCTTTTGGGCTCTGGGGAAGGTCTCCTTGCGAGCTGGAGGCTTGTGGAGGCTGCTCAGCTGATGCGCAATATCACTGATGTGCGCAGGGGTTCGGAATGTAATGCCCCGCTTAAACGGGGAGCCTCCTGTACATGGTTTAATAAATAAACAGAATGGGTTGTACTGAATACTAGTCATAGAGCAGACACACCGAAATGAGTAGACATTAGTAATTTAGGTCCATTAATTTCAACGGGTCTCTCGAAAACTTCAATACAATCCAAATGGGCAGGGTTGGCCCAAGACATTTTGAACCACAAAATTGCCCCCGGGCGACCAAGGAAAAAGGGGCAAGTGGAAATCTGCATTGGGAACAGGGGTGGGAGGAGACCACCAGCACCTTCTATTCGCCACGTGGCTGCTGTAGAGGCGGCATTCTGGGTGGGGGCTGCTGATAAGGCGGTAGATCTGGCCTCCAAGGAGCCTGCTACAGCTGTTGCTGCCACTGTGGCGGTGGCAGCAGCAGCAGCAGCATTCCTTGGAGGCCAGATCTGGTGCCCCTGTGAATCCTGCTGACTGAGGTGGTCGCTTCAGCTTGCCTCATGAGTGGGCTGGTCCTGGCAATGAACAATATCCCTGCTTGGTATTCCTCACGCGTTGTCTTCTAGCAGTGGATTTCAAAAGAGACATACCGGTACTGGCCTTTCAGGTTTGTTCTCACAAACAGTACTGTGGCGTTCGCACAGAGCCCCCGGTCGTTCCACAAACTATTGACCCTGCACCACCACGGCTTATCTCTTCCGCTGCCACCAACCAGGTTTCCCCGGTAATATATTCAGACTCAGTCAGGTTGTAACGTATTAACAAAGATTCCAGTTTATTGTGAACGCAAACAAGTTTTAAATACTTTGAAACACTGTAATCCGATTCACTCTCTCTCTGTCTCTAACTCACTCTTGACTCCGATGCCTCCCCCCCCCACAATAAACCAGCCTGAACCAACTGCCAAAACCCCTGTGCTGAGCCTTAAACACAGTTAGGCTCCGCCCCTGGGCTTTCTTATTGGTCAGACTATTAACCCTTTCTCTCTCTCTCCCTTAGTACGACATCTCCATAATGAGCGGGCAAACGCCACAAGTACTGGATGCAATTTGGTTGGGATCCTTAAGCAGAGTCCCTTGCAAATGTCTATGAAGAATGTTGTTATTAAGCTACACCAGTTCCTTCAACCTACAACACTACTGGCTGGTGCCTACTGAGGCTGGTAGGGCAGAAGACAGAGAGGCCAGCAGTTGGTAGAGCCATCTAATCCATGTTTTCTCCCCATCCTTCTTCACTTCCAGTTCAACAATGGAGACACTGAAGAGGAGGAGGAGCCAGTGATGCTAAATCCTGGACTGGATGAGTGTAAGAAGACAGGCAGGTGGGGACTAGCTAAGGGCAGAATGAGGGTGGTGGGGCTCTATGCACCCTCATGGACCAGCCTGCTCTGTATCCAAATATTTCCTGAAAATGAAGTGCAAATCTATATATCAAATAAAATTTCTAAAGCCATTTGCCTTATTAGGCTTTGCAAACACGGTAAGTGTTACTGTGGAACATTACATATGCTGGGAAGTGTCAAAGGTTCATATTGTTCCAAGTTAGTAAATGCTCTGAACTTATTGCTAATATAGACACCTGATACTTTAGCAATCGTAAAGGGGGCATGACAAGCATGTGATGCTTCTTAGGTAAAGCGTGTCATGGTATAAAAGCATACCTTTTTAAACTGCGTAGTTCATATAGTGATTTATGATGAGAAATGAGAATTACTACAAGTATGTAGAAAGAACATGCACATATATGTTTCAGATACCGGTGCTGTACCACTGTGTGTGAATTTATTTGCACTGATTTTTATCCCAACACAAATTCTGAAAGTGAAAACAATGATCTTAAAATCATTTTATAACGACAATATACTGAGCATGAGCAAAGGTTATGGTAATTCTCCTTTCTCATTATAAAGCACCATGTGAAAAAAGCAATTAAATTTTTCTACCTTTCCCCCTATTCGTTATCTGACTTACAACATGACCAATTAGAAAATTGTTTGCACTTCAGAAAGTCACTTTCATACAAACCCTCAAAGGACAACTACAAAGAAGAAGAAATGTTTTACTAGAAGCCCATGGTGGTCTTCAATTTTTGCAGGTAAGTTACATTTATCCTTGTGAGGCATTTGGCCTGATCCAGTTAGAGTAATCAATGTGCAGGAAAAGCTTCCAATGTCCTGAGCCACAAAAGACAATTAAAGAAAAGTTCATACGCAAGGACAATTAGCTTGCATGTGTACGACTCCTTTTGTGTTTGAAGGAGCACCATTTTCAGGGAGAAAAGCATAACGGAAGCATGCCATTCTGTATGGAAATTCCTCCCCTGACTGGTGCTCCCAAACTCCTGTGCCAGCACAAGTCGCCCATTAGGTTAGGTTGAATGAAAGGAAGAAAAGGGGGTGGTCATTCAAGATGCCTGCTTTCCATGCAAAAGATCAACGTTCAGCGTCTTCATTCTAACCTCCCTTGTCCAACACTGACCATTTGTTGGGCGGGTCTACTTCTTTGTTCCTAAAGCTATGTGACAGCAGCAACATATAAAGAATTTTATTTTGTGCTTGCAGATCTCTGGATTGGGCCAACTCATTTTCCAACTACAGGAGGTAGGTAGCCGTGTTGGTCTGCCATAGTCAAAACAAAATAAAATAAAAAGTTCCTTCCAGTAGCACCTTAGAGACCAACTAAGTTTGTTCTTGGTACAGTATGAGCTTTCGTGTGCATGCACACTTCTTCAGATACCTGATATCTGAAGAAGTGTGCATACTAAGAACAAACTTAGTTAGTCTCTAAGGTGCTACTGGAAGGAATTTTTTATTTCATTTTCCAACGTCAATTTTAGCCTTCACATAAAGAGGCGAGTAAACTGCTGATAACTGCTGACTCCTGACCTAGGAACAAACACCACCACAGCTCATCTTAGTTCAGCCCTGTGTGCAGTTTATTTCTTTCATAAAACTTAACATACTGCTTCATAGTAAAAACAACAAACAGCAACAACCCTCAAAGTGGTGGTGCGATTGTGTCCTTGCTGCCTTGGCAACCTTGCTGTCTGACAGCACCAACCTCTTGTTCATCAGGCTCAGGCATGCGGCGAGTGCTTACAAGCTGGTGTAAACTGACCACTAGAACAACAGAAGGCAATTCTGGCAAGTAGACTGAACAGGGACTGCAGATCCCCTACGTAAGAAGCAGGCCCATCCTCATCCCACTACCAGAAGAAACTGAGTCACTGCAAACTGTAACACAGCGATGGTGATTGGATGTACACTAACACTGAGCCTGGCTACTTGGGCAAGGACAGTCTCTTGCTTTGTGGCTGAGTTTTCCTTATCAGGGCAGCTGTACGCTGCAAGTGTACGCCATCCCTTCCAAGCAGTGGCAGTTGGGTAGTTTGAATTTAGGGTGGGCCAGAGTCCCAGTGGTTGTGACGGGGGTCAGGTGGCAGGCTGCCTGCTGCACTGCTAATAGGTTGAAGGAGAGAGAGAGCACTACAAGTGAAACTCGAAAAATTAGAATATCGTGGAAAGGTTCATTTCTTTCAGTAATTCAACTTAAAAGGTAAAACTAATATATGAGATGGACTCATGACATGCAAAGCGAGATATGTCAAGCCTTTATTTGTTATAATTGTGATGACTATGGCGTACAGCTGATGAGAACCCCAAAAGAACAATTTCAAGTTTGGGGTTTTCATCAGCTGCACGCCATAATCATCACAATTATACCAAACCAAGGCTTGACATATCTCGTTTTGCATGTCATGAATCTATCTATTAAACTCCAGAACTAATGAAAACAATTGCTTACATAAATGGACTTTTCCATGATATTCTAATTTTTCGAATTTCACCTGTAAGAATGCTTTGTCACACAGCTTTTCTTTAATGAAAATCAAAATCATATTCTCAGTGCAGTGGGCAGATTTGGGGTAGTCATCCAAAACTGGCGAACATTTATCCAATAGCTGGGACAACTCTTACTGAGGAATATCATCTAATAAAACCTGGAACGCTGTATTAAGAAAAACTAAAATATTTAAAATTTGTGTTTTACTGACCCCTGTAGAAAGAATTTTTTTTTATTGTGCATTAAAGCCACCAATAGGACTGACTCCCCCTAAAAAAAACTTGCATCTCAATAAACTCTTCAGTCTAGTATTTCCTCTAAATTATCCTATAGAAGATCTAACAGCAACAAAACACAGTGACATCCATGTGCCTCATGTTTCTTTAAATACGTTTCACACAAACACTTCATAGCTATCTTTTCCTTAAGTATTCTCATATGGATTTCATGTTTAGTAGCTATTCTGAAAAGCAGCCATGTGTTTGGGTGCCTTTAGGGTGATTTCAGAGGAAAGAACATTTTCCTTCTGGGCAAAGTAATAAAATGACATTCTTGCTCCTCCCCCTAGAAGTCAACTTGAGGTCAGCTCCCAATCCTTGTATCTGTTTAAATAAACTGGTCCAGCTGTTTGTTTCCAAAATACCCTTTAACCTTCTGTTCCATCCTCCCTGTCTTTGTAACAGAATACTTTACTTTGCATCATAGTAAATTCCATGCTACTATACATAAAAGTAAATAAATGTGGTACCTTCATGAAAGGGTTTATTCTATTTACAGTTCAAAATATCCCATTACATTAAAAAGGGAATGTTTTGCTCTGAGAAAACTCAGTCCAGTTTCAGCATATTTATAATTCATTTTCATTTTAAAAGAATCATTGATATAGGGGAAAAAAATCTTTGAACTCCCCCCCCTTCATGACAAAACATATATAATATTCCTTCCAAGTCTTAAAACAGAGAGCCTAACATCAATTTTCTACCCTATCTCAAGGGCTTGACATGGGTCTCAATGTATCTAAATCATATTTCCTCTTCAGAAACCCAATGAGGTCAAAAACCATTGAATGAATTTCATTGCTAACTTCACATTTTAAACTTAAGTGTCCCAAGCCCAGACACAACTCTCTATCCGCCACCTGCCAATGTTGAAAAAAGTCCCATTGCCTTTAACGGCTTGTTTCTGTTTCAACACAAAGCCTCTTAACAGTTCAAACGACTCCGGTTTTAAAAAACGCAAGTACAGATTTTCCTACACGGAAAGCACTTTTGTGTAAGAAATGTGTGAAAAATCTCATGTAGACTCAGGTTATGTGTTACAATCACAAGCACGTATCTGTCAAGGTGCATTTACCTCTACACACATGCTTTGTCCGTTGACAAAGCTGCTGCCATGTAGAATTTTTCCCTCCAGCCCAAAGACCTCAAACGCTTTAATTAGCATCAGCTGTTAAACAGCAAGATAGATGTATCATAATATTGGGAAAGTTATATTTTCTGGCAACCTGCCAAGCAGAGCCGGTTGCATCTATGTCTTCCTTTTGCACGTGTTGGGATCCAAAGATAAATGACAAGGAACGAATAAAATAAGAACCTTCCCTGCATATAGCAATCGCTGGCCTTTTTGCTATTCTCTCAATGGAAGAAGGGTCAACAACGCTTTCAAGTAAAACCCATCCTCCTAGGAACAACAATTTTTTTTGCATCAACGTCATTACAGATTTTTGTCCTGGTGTTTCCCCCACCCGCGATGCCACCAAGCCTAACTCCTTCCTTCCAAGGGTCCCTCCATTGTGAGAGTACGCATCTCTGGTCACATGGATAAGATTCGGATCAAGGCTCAGTGATGCAGCAACCTGCCTTTGAACTTTGACCTTCAGCTCCGCTGCCTCCACTGTGATGTACAAGTTTTGTTTCCTCTAAATGAAAGGCAGCATAACTAGTAGCGACAAAGGAGAGCCCCGCCATTCTCTCAGTCTGAAAATATTTTAAATGTTACGAGCTAGAAAGCGAATGTTTTCACAGGGTCACAAAGCCACTCTAAGAGACACAATTTGGTAGTCTTGTAGTGCACCCAGGGTGACAGTTTTCACATAGATCTCCCTTCTTTCTATCTTGCTGCAGCACTCCTTCCCTCCCTTGGTTCCCCCCCCCCCATTTTTCTCATTCTGTAGCCATTTGCATTGCTGGCTGAAGTGAAAAATCACCTCTCTTGTCTCCTTTGGAACACAGTCATTTCACACTTCTGTCAGCTGAATAAAACAAGGCCTTCCCTTGCTATCAGTGTCTGCTAAAGTCACCTTTGCTCAATAATCTTGACTTATTCCTCCTAAAATGTATACCTGTTCAAATAAGGCTTTGCAAAAATAAAAAAATGGCACTCTCAGATTTTAAAGAAACGTTTAAGGTTCCATTCTTTAAATCCTTTGCAATACACCTTCACAACCAACCCAGTATTTTGAACCTCGGAGCAATGTGTTGGAAATTTCACACCAAAGACTGGTGTGGGGGTGGTGGCCAGGCGTTTGCATATGAACAGTGGTGCTACTAGGAGTAAGTGGCAAATCATGTTTCCTTCCCTCACAGTCAGTTGGAAACCATTTGTAGCATATGCAGCTGCAAGTTTAAGGAGAATCAGGTGCAAAGAATCAAAACCCGTTTATCATTACATGTTCAGTTTTCTTTAAAGCAGCGCAGCAATTGATATGGAAGAAGAAATAGCAAGACTCCAGCGTAAACGAATAAGATAGTATCCTAAATGGGCAGCACAATTATTTTTATATTTATACTTTCTAAAAGCATTGCTTCTCTTGTACTTCTAGCCTCTTTTCCCACATACGCAACATTAAAAAACTTTTGAGATGGGCATATCTAGCAATACAGTCCTTCCACTTACTACTTCTGGTATATTAACTGGTACAATAGAAAACAATTAAAGGAAAATACTCAGAATTTAGGTTTACTGTTAACTTTATCTTAGAAAGTTACCTCTGTAAGACATTTTGGCACTCAAAACAAACCAAAAAATCACACACACACGCACACACACACAAACACACCCTTCTCCACCAGGGAAGAAGTGAAGATCCACATCAGGAAGAAGTGGAGAGGTAGGGGGAGAAAGATCAACATTGGGATCTGCAGCCTGAGGCAGTCGCCTCACCAGGCCACATGGGAGAAGCAGCCCTGTTGTTTCCTTTTTAATTTGCAGAGCCATGGAGCCCATCATAACCATTATAAAATATTGCTAGTTAGTGTCTTCCCAATTGTAGCCTTCAGTACTTTAAAATGGGGACCAAATATTAAAGGATCTCTAAAAGCAACCAGTAGAAGTTATTTTTTAACTTCAGTTCAGCTGCCAAGCCGATTATAATCTTCAATTCTATGCTTTCCAGTCATCCCTTATTTGTAAGAGTAAGTTCTTAATCTAATGAAAAGAAAGTTGATTCAATGTAAACTTAAACCGTATGAAGTAATGCTTGGCAATTTTTCTCGGTTTCTACCGCCTGCAAATAAAGACAGTTCAGAACTATAAATGTGGTACATCATTTAACAACGAAAGGGAGGCAGGAAGGGAAGACACTCCCCTCTCTGCCTACCACCCAATTCGGAAACAAAATATTGGAATGTACTAAAACCACAGTAAGTCCATCAATCAGACTTATCAGTGGATCTAGAAGACTTATCTGGAAGCACTGGAGTATTTGTCAAATTACTATACACGGGTGGTTGTTAAACTCTGTGCAAGGCATTTAAGAACAAACTACAAATAAAGCTGTATGCAAAACTAGTGATGAAAACCCACTAATTAATTTGACAATTTGATGTAAGGTACTAATGAAAGCAATGTGCTGCCATGCAATTTAGTTTTTAAAAATAGCTCCTGACTTCGAGTGTTACTATGTGACCCTGCAATTGTATTCATGCTGTGGATTCAGAAGAAGTTTCTTTAAAGCTGGAGAACATTGTTTATATTCTCTCACAGGCACAGCCAGATAATATACCGAGCATATCAAGTGTAGAGATGGAAGGGATGAATATGAGATCAGGTATGTACACCCAATATGTATGCCTGGAGAATCCCGGCTTTTACGAGTCAGGCATGTGAGAGACATCTTTTGTCAGTGCCCTTCTTGATCTCCTTTTGAACACTTCAGAAAACTTTTCTATCCCATAATTCACTTTCCCCTCTAAATTCACCCAAATGCATAGCTCTGGCACTCTGGAGAATTGTGAAGGAGGGTCAAGGACAACATTATTTGCACCAGACTATGGGGAAAATATGGCCACTTCTGTAGCTGCATTTGTCATTGTTAGATTTACTTCCACTACACACACAAACACAGGCTCAGACTCTTTCCCCACCAATGCAGTCCTCATAAAAGATGATCAATAATAGATAACAATAATAAATAGCAGTAAGTGACCTCCCAAAATCCTTTTCCTGTAAAGCTAAGCAATATTCCCTGGTTAGCCTTCAAAAATTTTGTAGTAGTGAAAGAACACACACACACATTCCTCAACATGGTGAAACAGTAACAGGAATAAAATATTTAATAGGGAAACTGGCATATATGGATATCTTTGAATGAAAATATGCCAACAGGTGATCCATGTTGCCGGGTAAATACAGTTGCCAAAACAACCGCTTCTGCATTATTGTAAATGCTGCTCTAAGGTTAATTGCTTAAGGTTAGACTTGCAACAGCCTAAAGATCCACGCATAACAAAAAAAAAATGTTAACAGCTAAAAATTGGATCAGCACAGCAATGTTAACAGATTTTTCACACTTCGGCGCTACATGAACAGCACAGCTAACAGTGAGCTTTGGTTTCTGGCACTAAAGTAATTGTCATTTCTTTCTTATGGTGTCCTGTTCTGCAGTAGAGGAGGCTATTCCCTTTAAAAAGTTGTTTGCAATCCTTTCTTTCCAGTCCTTTTCACTAATACCACTTGACTACTATCTGGTCTGAGGTGATGGACTCAATTGTCTTTATCTGAGCTTGAGACAATCACAAACACCCCTGCAAACTGGTGGCAAGATTGTAATGGCATTTTAACAACAGTGTACATCTTCTAGCATTTGTGGGAAATAAAAAAGTGCCCTTCTTTAGTTTATTAATTGTTTTATCAATTTCTCACTTCTTGAAGCAGCTTATAACAACAAAATCCATAAAACAGAGAAAAGCAACAATTAATAAAAGGAATATTGTATCAAAATAACTCATGTTATGCTGTTGCTAGGTTCCCAAAGAAACAAGGGGAGGATCTGGCTCCAAGGTCTGGATTAATATCAGGGAGGAGTAAGAGCCTGAATCAGAAGCTCATGTTATACACCCTTCGACTTTTTATTTGGAACATTATGACACCGATCCAAATAATTTGTACAGCATCAGCTGCTCTTAAATTTAACTTTGTGTAAATAGTTTTAAGTACCTTTTTAACATTAATGTTATTTCATGTGAACAGGCCGGGGGGGGGAGGGAGATAATATCCTTACATTACACTGAAATACAGCTGTGAAGTTCTCATTTGTATTCTATGAACTTTTCAGGTTTGATCTGAAAGTTGAACACTGTACAGAATTCCCTCTGCATATGCAAAACAACTACCACTTATATTTGTTCTAGAATCATGGTTCCCAACACGCCCCACGGGGGGCAATTTGGTTTTTAAGGGGGGCAATTCAGGAATGAGTTAGACCAAGTTAATGGCCTTTTAGGCTTCCTCCACATGAATAGGAGTTCACCTTTTGAATAATAAGAATTATATGTCATAGGGTGGGGGGGGGGGGAAATCAGGATTTTAGAGATGCTTAGGTGGGGCATGGCCCCAAAAAGGGTTGGGAACCACTGTTCTAGAATATTCACACCATTTCACATTTATTCTTTTGCTGTGGTGCTTACAGCAACCCTGCAAGGTAGGTCGGTATTATTAATCCTAGGTTGCAGATAGAGAGCTAAGGTTGAGAGTAAGGCAAAGTGGCAAGTTGATGGAAGAAGTGAAACTTGTACCAGATATTCTCTTGGTTCATAGCTAAGAGTCTTAGCTACCATGCCACACCAATTATTTGATGTATTGTTTGTGCACATGTAGGTTCTATGAGGAATTCTAATTTCTTGTTCTCACCAACAGGATTCCATCCATGTGTCCTGTCCTGCTGCTTTGATATGAACCCAAGGAGGAAATGTAGGCCAGGTAGCAACACACCTGAGGTGAAATGCACATACAGCATATGCAAATGAGTGTGCCAATGTGTCTGCAGTGGGAAAGAAAACCATTCACTACTGCAAGTGCATCCGCAAAAGGACATCCAGCAGAGTTCCTCAAGTTGTAAACAGCCTCGTGAGTTTAGGTTCTCCTTGCCTGAAGGCTAAATTATATTTCACAAACAGGCATAGGCAAACTCAGCCCTCCAGATGTTTTGGGACTGCAACTCCCATCATCCCTGACCACTGGCCCTGTTAGCTAGGGGTGATGGGAGCTGTAGTCCCAAAAAATCTGGAGGGCAGAGTTTGCCTATGCCTGTTTTACTGTGACAAGACTGCAACCTACCTTGTATACAAAATCATTTCTATTTTGGATCGACCCAATATGGTGAATGATAGTAAGTACAAGCCAGAGTATTGATTTACTGAATGCCCAGCCTTTCCTGCTTATTTGGATACATTTCAATTAGTACTGCCCACAGATGTCTGTTTGGAGGGATGCATGTGACTGGATACAAGTTGGATTCATGCCTGTTATTGCTCATGCAAATATGACAGAACAAGGGAGATGTCGAACTTCTATTGCAGAGAGGTAGGGTCAGCAATGACAAACCTAGACAGCATCTTAAAAAGCAAAGACATCACCTTGCCGACAAAAGTCCGTATAGTTAAAGCTATGGTTTTCCCAGTAGTAATGTACGGAAGTGAGAGTGGACCATAAAGAAGGCTGATCGCCGTAGAATTGATGCTTTTGAATTATGGTGCTGGAGGAGACTCTTGAGAGTCCCGTGGACTGCAAGAAGATCAAACCTATCCATTCTCAAAGAAATCAGCCCTGAGTACTCACTAGAAGGACAGATCCTGAAGTTGAGGCTCCAGTACTTTGGCCACCTCATGAGAAGAGAAGAATCCCTAGAAAAGACCCTGATGTTGGGAAAGATGGAGGGCACAAGGAGAAGGGGAACGACAGAGGATGAGATGGTTGGACAGTGTTCTTGAAGCTACTAACATGAGTTTGGCCAAACTGCGAGAGGCAGTGAAGGATAGGTTGTGCCTGGCGTGCTCTGGTCCTGGGGTCACGAAGAGTCGGACACGACTGAACGACTGAACAACAACAACAGGGTCAGCCCAAGACATTTTGGCACCTGATGAGAGGGAGGACTGGGCGGAGTGAAGATCTAAATCAAGAAAAGGGGGGGAAATCAAGATCTACATCGGGAACACGCGAGTGAGTGAAGATCTACACTGGGAAAGGGGGAGGGGAATCTAATCAACCTATTCACCTCAAAGGGCAGCCTCCTCCATTTTATCCTAGTGGTAGGAGAAGACCAGCAGTGCCTCCTATTCACCAAGAGACCACTGAGAAGGAGGCAGATCTGGCTTCCAAGGATTGTGCCGCAGTCATTGCTGCCACCTGGGCAGCCGCACTGGCTGATGCCCCTGTGGATCCTGCCACTCGAAGGAGTCACTTCACCTTGCCTCATGGGTTGGCTGGCCCTGCAGAGAGGGTGGATGCAAGACAGGCTTACATCCAGGTCATATAACTTCAGCCTAAAAAAAAAACCCCAAACATAACAGCATGCAATACTTTGGCCACCTCATGAGAAGAGAGAAGCTCCCTGGAAAAGACCCTGATGTTGGGAAAGATGGAGGGCACAAGGAGAAGGGGACGGCAGAGGATGAGATGGTTGGACAGTGTTCTTGAAGCTAACCAAAATGAGTCTGACCAAACTGCGGAAGCAGTGGAAGACAGGAGTGCCTGGCATGCTCTGGTCCATGGGGTCACAAAGAGTCGGACACGACTAAACGACAAACAACACAACAACAACAACAACAACAACATCTCCAAGATACTATTCTGGGGCATGGTATTGAATTGGTATTGAATCAATAAATTTATATTTCCCAGCTTTCTGCTTTGACTTGGTGTAGTACTTAATGCTGGAGTACAACCTTGGTACACAGACTACCCCTGGAGATGAGACATGGGCAATTTTATCTAACACTGAAAATACCTGCTGAATCTGGCTAGTCTGGAGAGGCCATTATGCCTGAAGCCTTGCACTTTATGTCACGATCTGTCCTCCTTGAGCCAATCTGTAAGTATTACAGAGGTCACCACCTGTACCATATGTTACCATAATGAGTGAGCAGGATTTAAAGAGGTTTACAAATCCCTCTAAAGCCTAAGCGAGGAAGATGTAGGGTTTTCTGAGGGAACCATAGCTATAATAATGGTCATAAACTCGATCACACAGCAACAAAAACCGGAGGCAAAAATACAAAGCTGGACAATATGTATCACCAAAAATTGCAACTGTAATATTAAAGTAAATCATAAGACATAAGCAAGTAGTACCAATTCCTGCACATCAGAAATGCCATTATTTGATTTTGTTTTCATATCACCTCCTTCAGGGCTGTGAAATAACTATCTTCACGTTGATTTGGCCATTTGCCCATCTTTCTGGTCTATCAGTGGCCCTAAATTTAATAGTATTAACAAATCCAAGCTTAGTAGATCCTTTTATAAAGACAAAAAAAGGACAAACTAGGAACAGAACTGCCATATAGCTACAGATCTTGAAACAAATGAAATCACTTTAAAGGTATTTCTAGTACTACATAATTATTTCAGACATTGTGTCAGTCCATGCTTTGTGTTAACCAGAGAATGCAAACCATAGCTCGGGCTTCTAAACATTATTCAGGCAAACAATAGTGTCAGGTTCCTGCCTGCTTCATTGTCCAACCTCTTAGTTTTCGTAAGTTTACTACTCATTGTACAGCAGCCTTTGGAGGCAAAGAAATGGTTGTAAAAATGGCTTGTCAATGAAGATACCACAGCAAACCATAGGTGACCCCCATTGTTTCTGCCGGACACTGAGGTCCACTGCCGAGGGCCTTCTGGCGGTTTCCTCGCTACAAGAAGCCAAGTTACAGGGAACCAGGCAGAGGGCCTTCTCGGTAGTGGCACCCGCCCTGTGGAACACCCTCCACCAGATGTCAAAGAGAAACCAACTACCAGACTTTTAGGAGACATCTGAAAGCAGCCCTGTTTAGGGAAGCTTTTAATGTTTAATAGATTATTGTATTTTAACATTCTGTTGGAAGCCGCCCAGAGTGGCTGGGGAAACCCAGCCAAATGGGCGGGGTATAATATTATTATATTATTATTATTATTATTATTATTAGACACATATAGGCATTTCCCACTTATGGGGGGATTACATTCCTGAGTACGGTGTGTACTGTATAAGACGAGAAGAGTTTGGATTTGATATCCCGCTTTATCACTACCCAAAGGTGTCTCAAAGCAGCTAACAATCTCCTTTCCCTTCCTCCCCCACAACAAACACTCTGTGAGGTGAGTGGGGCTGAGAGAAGTGTGACTAGCCCAAGGTCACCCAGCAGCTGCATGTGGAGGAGCGGAGACGCGAACCCGGTTCACCAGATTACGAGTCTACCGCTCTTAACCACTACACCACACATGTAATCATTATAGTGGGGAACACCATCTATAAAGCCTGTAAACTTCCTCTAAACTTCTGGAAACCCATTAACAACCCTTTTAAGAGCCAGCAGCACTTACCAGACTAGTACTTCAAACTGTGGTTTCAGATTATGGGTGGTCTGCTGATTGCAAATCATGGTCTGCCAACTCAGACCTCATCCCCTCATCACAGGTTACACTTTAACCACAGTTTGGTCTTATCCTTGAATTAAACATGTATACCCAAGAAGCAATGTGGTGAAAGGGAGTTATTTATCTCTACCTAATACATTGTATGGATGTTGGGTGTTAGAAGAGGGGTTGCACCTCTAGTGAGGGACACATGATGCTCCTTCTGGGGTAGTTTGTCCACCGAGACAAACCATGAGCCTGGGTTTGGGTGATATGCTAAGTCAAACCATGGTTTAGCTCACAGTAACAGGACCAGAGAAGCACCAATAAGCTATGATACCCTCTCCCAAAACCCCTACATCTGCACTAAGTCGTTGTTTAAACAGGCTACATTGTTGCAACAATTACAATTGATATTAAAAGATCATATTGTTACATGCTTATTAATTTTATAAAGTATACATTATTTACACTGGATCATGTTGAGCACCCTCAAAAGTGCTTCCTTCCTACATGCCTGTAGCTCTGTTTTGTTCCTATGAAGACAAAATTGTTTCATCCAGCAAGGAGGCAACATCTGCCCATTTTTAATATTTCAGGCTGACTTTTTAACCACTCAAAATGCAGTTTCTTTTATGTAGGCTCAGCCTGAAGCAAGTTTATGATGTAAGTGAGAGAGAGGGTCTCTGAGGGAACAGTTCTCTGTTCACTGGCATTTCAATTCTCAATGGCTAATCACTACACAGCACTCTCAATAACTGTTGGCACAAAATAGGTGGAGATCAGGTCTCTCTAAGCACAAATATGCCAGGAAGACTTGTTCCAGATACCAGGTTCTCTGCAATATTATACTCCGCCATCCTTTTAAGACTGATTTTTGTTATTGCTTAATTTAGAAGGATTCTATCCTTGTTTTTTTGCAAATGCAGTAGAGGGATGGGACTACAATAATGAATATTTTTATACATTCTGGATTTAGACAAAAGAAATGAAAGGAAGAATTCTGTTCTGTACTCCTAACAGACCAGAATAAAGACACTGTAAAAACATTGGGGCAGGGGAGACAAAGAATTAGAGTATGTTTGAAAAGAGAGTTTTAATATTATCACTATGAAACTTGAAAGCAGATCAGCTATGGAATATTATTAACATTCCTACCACTGTTACTATCATGAAAATAGATAGAATCCTGAAGGAAAAATTACGTCTAGGTTCCAGATTTGAATGTTTCAACTTTTACGTACTGTATCTCACAGCTGGCATATATGTGATATTCTGCACTTCTGATTACTGATAGGACGAAGGTAATGTTTCCTTCCTTATAAATGTGTTTCTGTAAGAACAGATTTGTAAATCTAACTGTATTTGGTTATAAGTTAAAATAATTAGCTACCTATTGCTAATACAAAACGAAAAAACCTCAACAGTAACTATGTAATAGATCCTCAAACCCTTTATTATTAAAATGCAGTTTATAGGAGTGTGGCACCTCTGTCCCTGCCATCTTTAAAAAATGCAAATTACTTAAAATACCTATTTTATTATAAATACATATTTTGGTCTTAGCTGTTTCTCAATAGTGAGTGTGTGGTGTGTATGTGTGTGTGTGTATTCCTGCAGTTGCTATGACCATTATGGTCAAAACGACAACAATAAATGAACCATGACCCCCATTTTTATAAAGTACATCAATAACAGCATTAAAGAATTCAGAATGGATCCAGTAGCTAAATGTTGGCCTAACACAGGTATTCATTCTATAGATAGGGGCACAGGAGCCGAGATCATAAACCTTACTTTTGTCTCGTGCCCAAGAATAAAGGTGCACATTGATGTTCAACTCACAGTTCAATCCTGTGCCTATTCAGAATTAAATCCCACTATGTTCACTGGGATTTAATCCCAGGTAAGGTCCATGGGACTGCAGCCTCAAAGAACCTTCAAGTTCTAGTGGACCAGTATCCTCCTCTGTAGTTTGTATTATCCTAGCAACACTACAGAGTTTTGCATTCCCCCTGGCAGTACCCCACCCCATTTTAAAAAAGAGAAGAGTCAAAGTGAATTACTGTAATTTTCTGTGTATAAGACTAGATTCCCCCCCCCAAAAAAATGTCAAAAATTAGGGGGACATCTTATACACGGATATATCTCCCCCCACACACACATTTTCTTAAATCTGAGTCCCCCAAAACAGGGGGCATCTTATACATGTCTTATAGAAGGAAAAATACGACATTTCTTAGAAAAACAGCTTAAAGCTACATCCTTTCTTAGAAATAAAGCCAATCACAGAAATTAACTACAGCTTTAGTTCAACAAAGTTTGGCTTCCGTCAACCTGTTAGATTTTAAAACAATTATTTGGGAATTAAGGTCATGGTTTTTAAACAACAACAACAACAAGAACAACAACAACAACAACAACAACAACTTATTTATACCCCACCCATCTGGCTGGGTTTCCCCAGCCACTATGGGCAGCTTCCAACAGAAAATTAAACAGAGTAAAACTTCAAACATTAAAAACTTCCCCAATCAGGACTGCCTTCAGATGTCTTCTAAAAGTCAGAAAGTTGTTTATTTTCTTGACATCTGGTGGTAGGGCATTCCACAGGGTGGGAGCCATCACTGAGAAGACCCTCTGCCTGGTTTTACAACACTGGGGGATAGACAGAGTTTTCATTTGCCATACAATGAGCATTAGATTTACGAGAAAGGTTAACATATTTATATTTATAGAAGAGCTTCATATATTATCCTCTGTGCTGAAGCCATAAAAGTGTTAGTTTTCAGTCTGTAGATATATATATATATATTACATCACACTTTGCTAGAGAGTGTCTGTCAAATCAACTGCTTCACTACTAAGCTAAGCTATTTTTTTGTTCTTGATCAGAAACCAAAAGAATAGCAATTACTGCTCTAAATTGCTTAGTTTGGGTAGGGTCATATGCGTAACCTAATCAGACATATTAAATATGCATTTGCAGTTAAAAGTCTTATTAATTTACTGTCTTCTCAATTTTAATCTTGGGTTTAATCTATGTATACCAGGGGTCTCCATCCTTTTTTGGTCCAAGGGTACATTTGGAAATCTGAGAAACTGTTGTGGGCACCACCACAAAATAGCTGTCAATAAATCTTCCTTCAGCCAAAGACCTGGTTGAAGAGGAACCTTTCCACTTAGTTCCAAACGGTGTATAATAAAGGCCAGGTGAGCCTTCCTGTGGAGAGCGTTCCACAAATGGGGAGCCACTGCAAAAAAAGGGCTGTTCTTGTGTATGTAGAATGGAGTGATAGTTTCTAAACACTTATTATCCACATGATTAAATGGACTAGTGGGTGTTCACTTTTCTTTACAGAGCAACAGCATGCATGCTTTATCCTACTAAGGAACAACAGCTATGGAGGGAACTAAAAAGGTAAAGGTAAAGGACCCCTGACAGTTAAGTCCAGTCGCGGATGACTCTGGGGGGTGCACTCATCTCACTCTATAGGCCAAGGGAGCTGGCATTTGCCTGCAGACAGCTTCTGGGTCATGTGGCCAGCATGACTAAGCCGCTTCTGGCGAAGCAGAGCAGCGCATGGAAATGCCATTTACCTTCCCGCCAGAGCGGTACCTATTTATCTACTTGCACTGTGTGCTTTGGAACTGCTAGGTTGGCAGGAGCTGGGACCGAACAACGGGAGCTCACCCTGTCGCGGGGATTCGAACTGCCAACCTTCTGATCGGCAACCCCTAGGCTCTGTGGTTTAGACAACAGCGCCACCCGCATCCCATGGGGGGGAACTAGTTAAGTACAAAACAGCTTTCACAACTTATATCGCAATACATATTGGCTTTCAGACTAACACTTCATCCTTCAAACTATTTGCTCAGCTTACCGTTAGCTCTCTGGGACTATTTAAATAATGATTCTAGCAAAATACTTTTGACTAGTTTTAATGATTTTTTGGCATTTACTCCACAGTTTTTAGCTACCAAGTTCTTCTGCCTGCTTCCAGTCAAGAACAGAGAAACGGACCACAGATGCAAAATGAGCATGACAGTTAGGGTAGGAGGCATAAAAATTAGCTAAGACTTACTGAATACATAAATATGGAAATCTGTTTGCAGCCACTGTACCATGTGCATTTAGAGGACCTAATTTTACACATATTTTGAATGGGCGCAATCCAGCCAAATTTTTAAGTTTTGTAAGTCTCACTAATTTCAGGCATGTGGTTAATTCTCTCAGTGAATCAAATAAGGGTCTGAATTTGGGTTGCATCATGCCAAATACTTTAAAATACCACAATGGTTTACTTTCAAGGAGCCTGTGAACTACTTTCATGGAAAAATTGTTTTATTTCATTTATGAATCACTTCCTATGAGGCATCCTGATGTGCTTTACAATGTAATACAACATATAATAAACAGTTACATCAGTTACATACATAAAACTGGTAAAACAACTGTATGTATGTGTACACACACACACACACACGTGTTGTTGTTTTTAAAAAAGCACCACATAATCAAATCAAGTCCAATCCAAAAAGGTACCAACTGGTAGATAAGCAGATACCTATATAAATGAGATAAAGTGATATTTTTTAAAAAGCTACCTGCTTGCATGGTGGCTTTTTAGTTTTGGATTTTGTTTCGCAGAGCAAACATTATGTGGCATTATACTGCCTTTTATATCATCATGCATTATTTTCCCCATCTGCCTTTCTTGCTTCCCCACCCCCAGTGCTTCCCCCCTCTTTTCTTTTCGTTTTTACTATATTGGGAAAACAACCCATAGCTAAATGTTTAAACAACATCTGTAAGGGCATTAAATCATGCCTGAGCATGGGAAAAAAGCAGACCAACCCTTGAAACATGACGATCCCTGATTGATTTTAGATTGCTCAAGTCAGAGAGTATAATTTGGGAAGGTTTTAACATTTATAGCCAAGTACTTGTGTTTATTGTAACTTTGATTGCTCATAAAAGTATTCATGTTATCACACGGATTCACAACTCAGCATGTCTGCTTAACTGTAACATAAGCAATAGCAATGTGATCTAAGAAAGTCAGATGCATATTTAACCAACCTGCCTGGTACTAAAAATTTAACCTGAACTGTCATTTAGCCCTCAGATCATGGCTGTGCATAGTGACTGCAATCTCCTTTCAGTACTTTCCCATGGTAACAGCAGGAAACCTCAGACCCAGGGGCCAAATGCAGGCCTCTATTTGGCCCTTGGAAATCTTTCCAAGCTACACTCTCCTCAACCCACACCCTCATTGAGTGCTTTTGCTTGGCTGGATGTGTCCTTGATTCCTCTTGCTTGCTTGAAAGTGTGTGTGTACAGAAATTGGAGTTTCACACAGCTGGAATGTAACCTACTTTACAAATTTACGAGTCATGCGCATTGCTCTACCAACTTTTGCATATACCCCGCCCACCAGTGGAATGTTGCCCCTGGAAGGTTTCTCACAAGGGAATGTGTCACACTGGTTGAAAAGCTCCCCTCCCTTGCATTAGGAGGAACAATTGCAGAAGTACCACAGCATCAGCCAGCCTTGGTAGAATTGAAGATCAGGCTTAAAATTTAGCAAAGTAAATTAAAAGTTGCACAATGAAAGATTTCTCTGGATGCAGTTCACCTCTGGCATACTGAAGGCAAGCTACATCAGGGGTTGTCAACCTGGCCCCTACCGCCCACTAATGGGCGTTTCTGGATTCTAGGTGGGGGTAGGGGGTTCTATGGCACAAGCGGAATCCTCCTTCCATCAAGCACGGGGCGGTAAGGAAATCTTACCATCAAGAAAGATGCATTAGTGGGTGGTAGGTATAAAAATTATGAATTATGGTGCTGGAGGAGACTTGAGAGTCCCATGGGCTGCAAAAAGATCAAACTATCCATCCTTAAAGAAATCAGCCCTGAGTGCTCACTGGAAGGAAGCTGAGGCTCCAGTACTTTGGCCACCTCATGAGAAGAGAAGACTCCCTAAAAAAGACCCTAATGTTGGGAAAGATGGAGGGCACAAGGAAAGGGGACGACAGAAGGTGAGATGGTTGGACAGTGTTCTTGAAGCGACTAGCATTAGTTTGGCCAAACTGCGGGAGGCAGTGAAAGATAAGCGTGCCTGGCGTGCTCTGGTCCATAGGGTCACGAAGAGTCGGACACGACTGAACAACAAAACAGGTATAAAAAGGTTGACTACCCCTGAGCTTCATGATAATTATAGCCAACTCAAGTGTTGTGATGAAATCCAGCTGAAGGAATCCATGGCACCTGCTTTTTGCAGTGGCTAGAATTATCTGAGAAAATGGACAAGATGTGCAAGACAGAAGGCTGACCACTGGTGTGGCACATCTTCCACATTAAAAGTCCTCCACAGGTGGTTGTTTTTTGCTACAAGGTTCCCCAGGGCAGGTTCCTTAGATCCTGGGAACAAGCCAACGGTGCCAACTTGAATAAAATGGGGGGAGGGAGGTAAGACCCATCCGGCAATCAATCACATGATGCAGTGCATGGACACCATTTGAATGGCAATGCCCATCAACTGGGGGAGGGGGTGTTCCCCTCAATATTTTATTGGGGGTGACGAAGACCCCTCAGCCCCTAGCAGCTGGCTCCTATGGACCAAGCCACCGTGCCAGTATGCAGAAAGCAGTTTGTTAAGAATAAAAGCAGGTTATGAACAAATCAGATATTAGTTAGGATGTAAAAAGTTCGTGAGCAACTAAATTGTCATCAGCGTGGTCTTGATGGATTTAAAACCAAATATATGAATATCCATTTGGATTATTGATAAAGATCAAAGGCTATCCATGCTGGCCTATGAGTGTCCCATTTCTACCACCTCTCCATAGTGCTCACTAATATACGTTCAGAAGAAGCTCAATTTCCAGGGGCAAATGCTTTATGGCTCAAAACCACTATGGTTTCATATTGTATGCTTTTATTGATTTCATGTTATTATTTTCAGGTTTTACTGCTTAAAGATTTTATCTTCTAGTACACAGAAAGGCGATTTTCTAATCTCTAGCTATAATCTTAAATTATAGTATGCTGTTTATAATCTAAAAAAAGTATGCTGCTTTTTAAAATGATCAGGATGGTCTTGGTTTAGGCAATCTTGAGTAAAACCAATGCAAATTCTCATGTCCACTGAATAAAACAACAAGGATGTTCTCAGAAAATTAAATTACATAAGCAATATTAAACTTAGAAACATCCGAAAGATGATACAAGAAATCATGTAAACATTTTCAAGAAGCATTATGAAAAACTCTCTTTTTTGCAGAAGCACCATAAAATCTGGCATTCCTAGTTTATCTCCAGTATCATGCTACCAAGACATGAGTTTGGGTTTTTCATACACATTTCACATATTCCCACATGTTGTGTTGCTGCCAATAATTCATGACTGATCTACACCCAGGCTGCCCTTCAGCATTTCATTTAATCTCTGCAACGATGATTTACAGTGACTCATCATTAATACAAAAATGTGTGTTAACAAGTTTTGAAAGATCTAAAAAAAGAAGACATTTCCTTAGAGTTGTGGCTGAACGACTTATGAACCAATTGAATAAAGAGAAAGCAAACCATGAATGATAGGTTAGCTCTCCCCTTGTAGCAAACAAGTTTAAGGGGGGCAAATAGCTATTACAGAATAGCTATTTGTATGCATATTATTTCCACAGTCCCTAGTCTTACATATAAGACTTTTCACTGTGTCCAGTTATTTCAATCACTTAGGGGCAGTCAAAACAGCCCAGCATCATCTAGTGGATAGAGACCTCAGGAGCGATCCACAAACCTAGTGCACTGTGTGCTGCTGACCTGACATGTCCTTTTCCCCTCTGCACCAGAGCAGACAACTGCTGAGCCCTAGCAGCACCCAGGCGCTTTGCTCTGTCCCGGTCCTAGGGGCTCAGTTGATACCTCAGTGAGGTAGAGTTGCATCAGCTCAATGTAGCCTGACCACAGTTCTCTCTACTCCTGTTTCACCCCTGTGCTATGAACCGTGTGTTCCGAGCAGGTGGACAGACACAGATTTGGCCACGGGGCTACACATTTCATGCTCCTAGACTAGCAGGAGGTAAAGTTCATTTGTGAGGGATCTTGGGCATCCCAATGTCTCAAACTTAGTTCTCAATTAATAAAACAACAAGGTCATCATCAGGGACTTGTTAGGCATTTCATGTTACATATAGCAGTGTTATACATAAATGACCAATAGTATCTGAAGAAGTGTGCATGCACAAGAAAGCTCATACCAGGAACAACCTCAGTTGGTCTCTAAGGTGCTACTGGAAAGAATTTTTGATTTTGTTTTGACCAATAGTAGTTACTCTTCCTCAAAGGAAATTTTGGTTCACTTGTTCCTTCATTCCTCATATCATGCCAGCTATTTCTGAAGCTATCATATGGAAGCCTACTGAGTATGTCTTTCATTTTGTTTTGTTTTTGAACTAACAGTGGAATCAAAACAGCAAAATGTCACCCCTGATACACTCAGGCTTTAAGCATGTGCTTAATTAATTTTTGTTTTGAACCACTGTGGTGGGACAATAAGCAGTACAACTTAATTGCAATTCCATGGGATATTTCTTATTTCATCCTATGTGCACTCTCTCTCTCTCTCTCTCTCTCTCCTCTCTTCTCTCTCTCTCTTCCTCACACACACACACACACACACACACACACACCATACCTGAAACAATGCCAAAGTAAAATGCTTCAAAGATAATAAATTTACCACAATGGTTTAAACAGTTGAAAGACCATCACATCCATTATCTGTAATCCTACAACAACCTGCACAAGTATGTCAATATCATTATCATTATCCTCATTTGCAGATGAGGCTAAAGCTGAGAGAGATTGGATTGCCTAAACCACCATACCAAAAAAGTCAAACCTGGGACAACTTGAAAGTAAAGACACCTAAATGTATATGTGTATACAAATACAGACACACACAAACTTTTGTTCATGAAATAATGCACCTATATTTTTGTTTTACAGAAGTGATACTTAACATCTTAAGTCAGGGGGCAGGAGCTAAAGGTGCTCAGGGACTGTTGGTAGACTGCAGAAGTTGATTCTCCCTCCCCATTTTAAGAGCCTGAGAGTCACTGAGAGGTAGGGGCTGGCCTTGGTAAGGTTGATGTTGTTGCAGAAAGACAAGGTGGATCCCCCCAATAAGGAAACAGCAGTGTGTTGTCCAGAACCACCACAGCACAGAATCCACAGATTGTCAGGAGCTAGCCAAAATAATTTCAGGGGCCTGATGTGTCACACCGACAGCATTTGCTGCCGGCAGGCCCATCCCTGTTCAGTAACATCCTGTGTCCATTAAAATGCACAATTACATTTAGGAAGCTATCCTAAACCACATCTGTTCCCCCAGGATATTACATGTTAGTCATACCCACCATTTGTAATTGTTGATAAAATATTATCTCATGTTTAAAATCTATTCTCACAGGCTAGAAATCATTCACAGGCTCCACCTTGCAAAGTTCTCCAGAATGGACTTCTAATAAAAGCTGATATAAACAACACATGGAGATATATATACTTCTAGGCCAGTCTAGGAGGATGTCTGCAATGGTTAACAAGCAGAGTCACAGAAGCAATTGTAGGCAAGGATTGCCATCTTAATCCAAATGAGGCGACAAAAAGGGAACACAAACTTTGGCTAAAGACGTGCAGGCAGACAATAAGAGATGCAAAAGAAGGATTTGTTTAAAAATATAAAAGCCAGCAACAAACAATTCCTTAAATATCAGTAAAGAAGACTGGCTAGAGGCAGTTGGTGCTTTGGATAACAAGATAATCAAAGGAGGAGCATAAACAAATTACAGAGAAGTTGAATGAATCACTGGCATCTGTTTTATAGTAGAAGATATAGGACAGATCCCTCTGCCTGCACTAACTTTCACAGGAAAGGAGTCTGAGGACGGAGGCAATAGTGGTGACGAGAGAATAAGGATTAGGCCTTATTGACAAAATTAAAAAATGACAAATCACTGGGTCTGGAATGGATAGCATGTGAAATTGCTCATCTTCTAACAAAAATATGTAAATTGCCCCTAAGCTAACCAACCTGAAATGTAACACCATTTTTTACAGGGATCAAGGGGGATCCTGAAAATTTTAGGCTGGTTAGTTTAGCACAGGGGTCAGCAACCTAAGGCCCATGGGCCGGAAGCGGCCCATGGAGGTCGTTTGACCGGCTCACGAGCCGCCCCCCAACCGAGCTGCCTGCTCACGCCCTGCACTAAACCAGTGCAGCGCAGCATAGGGACTTGCTTCCACGGCGCCGAAAATCACGTCTACACAGACGCTGAAAATAGCAGGCGTGCGCGCGATCCAGCCCACGGAAGGATCTCCGCAGGACTGATGCGGCCCAGGCCGGACTGATCCATGGCTTAGCATCTGTTCCAGGAAAACTAGTGCCTCACTGAGCATATAGAAGAACAAGTCTTGCCGAAGCAGAACTAGGATGGCCTCTGCAAGGGCAAGTTCTTTAAGTGTGTAAACAAGCATATAGAGGTGATCCAGTTGACATTATGTACACTGCGGGAGGCAGTGGAGGATAGGGGTGCCTGGCGTGCTCTGGTCCATGGGGTCACGAAGAGTCGTACACGACTGAATGACTGAACAACAACAACAGGGACTTGCGCTTTCAAAAAAGCTTTTGACAAACTACTACCTTACCAAGACTCCCAAAGATGCTTAGTAGTCATGAATTAAGAAAAGAGACCCTTTTGTAGATCAGGAACTGGTTAAGTAACAGGGAAGTCCCCCAACAGTTGGTATGGTGATCTAAACTTCTTTAACGTGTGCAGTGAGATAGCCACATCTACTGATGATATAAATTTATTCAGGGTGGTTAAAACAAAAATAGATTGTGAGGAGCTGAAAAAGGGATCTCTCCAAACTGAGTGAACGGGAAAGGAAATGGCAAATGGAATTCAATGTAAGCAAGTTCAAAATGATGTACATTGAGTTTTTTAAAAAAACTAAATTTCACATATATGCTCATGGGGGTCAACTGACAGTGACCAATAAAGAACGAGACTTGGTATTGTAGTGGATAGATCAATGAAGGTGTTGACCTAGGTACAACAGCTGTGAAATTCCAGGTTAGAGATCTTTGGGAAAGGGGTTGAAAATACAGCTGTGACGATCACAATGCCATTATGCAAATCTTTGAATACTGTGTACAGTTCTGGTCACCTCACCTCAAAAACTGTATCATAGAACTGGAAAAGTCTCAGAAAATGGCAATCAAAATGACTGAGGGGATGGATCAAATCTCCTAAGTGGGAAGGTTACTGCATTTGGGGCTTTTTCTTTTAGAGAAAAGGCAAGGAAGGAGACATGAAAAAGGTATATAAAAATATGCAGGATGTGGAGAAAGTGGAGAAAAGCACTTGTCTTCTTCTCACATAATAATAGAATTTGGGAACCCAATGACGCCTTATATTGGAAGATTCAGGACAGATTAAAGAAAGTACTTTTTTACACAGCTCAAAGTCTATGGAATCACTCCCACAGGTGGTTGGCCAAGGCTACCAGCCACAATGGGTATGCTTTAGCTCCACTGACAAAGGCAGTAAGCCTCTGAACCAGTTGTTGAGAATTGCAAGTTGGGGAGAGTGCTGTCCGTCTGAGGTCAGGGACAATGGGACTTGTAGTCCAACAACATCTGGAGAGGACTTTCAGCAGCATAGTTTAAATATCCGTGTTGTCATTCATACTGTAGCCACATGTTCCTACTAGGGTCATGATTCAACCAGTTAACTAACCTCCACTGAGTTCAGTGAAAGAGATTTTAGTATGCAATTAGTTTCTTCATTTAAAATAAATGGGAGGTAAATGTAGCTTAACCTCCTCTGGAATGGGTCCAATTTTTTGGGCCCACAGGCAAGCAAACCAAATACAGTTCTCATAATATCAGAAGTATACACAAACTCCCCCCAGCCCAGTTTCTCTTATTTGCAAAATTGCGTACAAGATTTAAGGACAAATGCACTAGGACACAGAGGCAAGATGCATTAGTAAATCTGCATCAAGTGTGCTTTCATATTCTGATGTCCCTATTAGTGATTAATACACACACACACACACACACACACACACACACTAATTATTTGAGAATATTTAAACATGGTATTATAAAAATATATCTGGACGTGCAATTCAGTATACAAAGCATTCTGTGTTTTTCATTATTCAACACATTTAAAAGGCTACAACAAATAGATCTCCCATGTCTGCTGTAAGGTCACAGAAATTGATAACCCTTACAAGCTATATTATGGGAGTCTGCCTGTGTCTCACAGATAGTGCACTTTGTGAATTAATCCTCTGAAGGCAAATATATTGTAAGTAGCTTGTTATCTCCAAAGTACTAAATTGAAGAATACATGGGATTATATTGACAGAAATTACATTTTCTGTAATGGGGTTTAATATATCTGAAACGTCTCCCATCGGTCCCTAGTCACACTCTGACAGAGAAAGGTTGGTTAATGCAGGTGCAGTAAGGCATCAAAACCAAATTTATTCACTAAAATGGATTAGGCCATGTAATTAAAGCTTCAGCAATATTAATCTCTGACACTTACTGAATAATATAAAATACTTTTGTCTAGAAACTGGCCCTCTCCCATTTCTCCTCTCCCCTACCCCACCAGGCTTTGAGCTTGCTGTGGACATTTTCTGGATATTACTTCAAAGAGGATAGGGTTTCCACATCGTAAACACTAATCAAAAAATATTAGGACAATTAATTAGATACACTTAATTTTACACCGCATTATATTTCAGTATGCTTCAGATATAAGTCTTGTTCTGGTATACTGTGTGAAACCTGCATTTCTGCGCAAGAACACATGGCAATACATTAAATCATTTCTTGGAAAAAATGGTGATATTTTTGCTAACTTAGGACCCATGTAATCAGAAACAGCAAAAGCTTAATATTTTTAAGGAGACTATTTTTTTTTACTCACAAAGCAAGATTTTGGGCAGATTTGTTTCAGGTTGTTCCCTTTTAACCTAATGCTGTAAAGCAATTTTAGAACCAGCTTTCTCACATCATGGGTGTGGTCCCATGCTCAGTTTGCTTAACTTACATTGACTTTAATGGGATGTGAACAGCTTGTATGCTGTGTTGCAAGAGCTGTGAACACACTTTAATACAAAGCAAGCCGTAATGAACTAATGACTATAGAAGAACTATAATAGTGGTTAATTTATTTGTAATTTCCTAGCAATAGAGAAATTGACTGTTTGAAAGGTGACCTAAAATAGATCCATTCTAGCCAGGCAGCAGGCGCCACACAAATAGTTATGCATTGAAATCTAACTATTTCCCAAGTTACGAGAAAGCAAATATCTATAACCCTGAAGGAGCAGAATAACCCTGAAGGAGTAAAATAACTAGTTCCCCTAGCTGAAAACATCACTGAGGCTATGCTGGTTTTGTACCCATAAACTAGCAAAGAAATGTAGGCTACTGCATCATCTCAACGCAAACCATTAGCTGCAGGCTGCCAGAGGCTGGAATACTGATTGTGTGCAAACATTAAAGCACAATTACTTACCAATTGTTCACTTGAAGTATTGTGAGCCCTGTGTCTTGTGCCAACTGCTTTTTCTGTTCTTCTGAAGGGTAAGGATGCTGTAAGATACCAAAGTATATGTACATAAATATTATATATACATACATTAAACGATAATTTTACCAGCTATCTTAGTTGAATCGTAAAAGTGCAGTATCTATAATTAAAGACAAAAATGCTGAGGTGTGTCACTCTCATAATTATTAATGGGCTACTACATCATATAATTAATGGCAGTAAAAGACAAGCCAATTATAATGATTAGTGAAGTGTAGAAAGAGCTGCTTAGGATACAAGCAAGTACTTTTGAAACTGAGGGAGGATAGTTACAACAGTAGCACAAAGTTTCAACTCTTGTTTGATAGAATTACACACGTTATCATTTTCTGTATTTTGCACAATACTTGTTAAAATATAAGCAACCTTCCGTACTCTGATTTTATACCAGTATGGCAAACATTACTGCAAACATTAACTTTGCTTATCAATTTTGTTCTAACGAACCAACCCAGCTACCAACTTTTGATCAAAATACTTGTGTTTTATGCACTTAAAAGTGTTAAGTTCAATTGCAGTCAAGAACAAGTACAATCATTAGCTCAGAAATTCAACTCCCGCTGTGAGGATTTCAGCTTTCAGTTTAGAAAATGCCCTCTCATCACATTATTTTACTTCTGCATAGCTTTATGCCATATTTATGCATGGGGCTATTAATCCTTTGATCAAACTAGGGCTCCTAAACAGGGGTTCATGGACCACCAGTGGTTCCGCATTGTGTCTGTGGGTTTGTAGTTGACAATGGGAGTTGGCATATCCGTCACAGTAAGTATACATATTTATTTTATATATTTTATTGCTGCTTTCATTTCTTATATGTAACTGAAATAGCAATGCATAAAATGATACACACACAAATACATAGAAATGCAATTATAACTATACAGCATCTAGCACAGTGCATTACAACAACAGGCAGAAAATTCATTAAGTGGTCTAGCAAGACCCTTAGCAATTTTGAAGTGATGCATTGAAGAGGGAGTTGGGATCCACTGTATTAAAATATTGCTGGACTTTCAGTATAAACGCCACCACACCAGGAGGCTCTCAGAATCAATACTGACTAATCTATTCTGGCCCACTTCATTAAAAACAGGAATTCAGCTCACTGTAACTTAGAATGCTATTCACTGTAATCTTAATTCACATAATTCACCAAGACTTTCAAATAAAATCAGATGATTGGGAACTTTCTTCCATGTATTTCCCCAAAAATAAATCAATATTGTGGTCCCATAAACATTTCAAATATTATTTGTTCCATTATTGCTCCGTATTATTTGTTCCATATTACTATCCCAAGTAATTTCTTGTGTTGCCATGGCTGTGATAATCAGTGCAGTGTGTGCCCATGTACTTTCTGCTTCATATCACACATGATACATTTATCCACATCATCCTGGGGTCACATACCTGGGAACAGTTTGCATGAGGTGAGGTTGGGAAAGTGAAAATGACAATGTGAAGCAAGTGGCAACGATACCCCCGTGCAGCCACATGGCAGGCATAAGCAGTGAACTGAGTAAAAAAGCATTTGCTGGGGCCTAAGGACGCGGGGTGGCACTGTGGGCTTGCCGATCAGAAGGTCGGTGGTTTGAATCCCCACAACGGGGTGAGTTCCTGTTGCTTGGTCCCTGCTCCTGCCAACCTAGCAGTTCGAATGCATGTCAAAGTGCAAGTAGATAAATAGGTACCGCTTCGGCGGGAAGGTAAACGACGTTTCTGTGCGCTGCTCTGGTTCGCCAGAAGCGGCTTAGTCATGCTGGCCACATGACCCAGAAGCTGTACGCCGGTTCCCTTGGCCAATAAAGCGAGATGAGCGCTGCAACCCCAGAGTTGTCCGCGACTGGACCTAATGGTCAGGGGTCCCTTTAACCTTTACCTTTAAGGACTGCTGTATGGCCCATTATAGAGCCCCACTAACACCTTCCCTGTTATTGCACACATGTGAAGTGATCTCCTATGCCCATTAGCCAGCCTTTGGTTCAACACATGCATGTATAGTTTCCATAAATATATATTAAATCAGATTCATTGCCCTGAAGTGACAGCTTTTGCCCTGGAAGCCCCTTTCCCTAACCTGCACTGGTTACACACTGGGAAGAGAAAACGTACTATAAGTTCTCAAGGGTTTCTTCTTTTCCACGCATCCATGAACAAAATGAAGCTAGGAGAGCCCACAGGTAGCCTCTTGCCCAAGGGCCCACGAAATCCCGAACAACTTCTGCTTTGGAATTTACTTCCAAGACAAATCCAAAGCCTAGTAAAGATAATGTTGCAATGTGAGAGAATCTACGTGTAGTCAGCTAACAAGAATAAACCAAACTGGGGAGGTGCTCTTAAACTAGACTTTAGCTTTTGACAAAATTAGAAAGTTATTCACAAATGATTTTTTTTAAAACCCTCAATTTCGAGTAAAGTTGTAACTTAACTAACACTTTCAACATCAACTAAACATGCCGAGAAATGTTCGCTTTTATATTTTACAGAAAGAATGAAGGCATATGGACATTTTGGCACTTTTCACTGAGTCTTATGCCTGTTCTGACTCTACAATTACAAACAAGTGACCATTTGTCTTGTGCTATCCACCTTACTTTTTGGTAGATCAATTTATAAAATGAACCTTTGCAACATTTTAATTCTGTCCATTCAAATAGTGAGGGCCCTTTGACCTAATTATAGGCCTACTTATGATTGCAAAGACCTACATATTAGATGCACAACACGGTAGACCTGGTGGTATTGACTATGCACTATAAGGGTTGAGATCCTCCATCTACCCTGTTCTGTCAGTTACAATGGCTTTCTAACACCTTATTTGGGGATGTGCCAACATAGTTGACTGAGAAATGCCTAAGACTGTATTCTTGTGAGTTGGTTCTCGGATTCTCTTCTATCAGGATCTGTTGTCTCTACCTACTTCTGTTCTGTAAAACACTTAGCATAATATGGCAGGTAATGGACTCTGCTTCTAGCACAGCAGGAATAATCCCTCCAGCTACATCAATGCAATGCTTCGATATGAGTTACTAGGTTGAAGCCATGCCAGATTGTGATGTTACAGACTGTACTATCATTCTAGTCAGGGAAGGGCCATAGCTCAGTGGCAGAACATTTGCCTTGCATGCAAAAAGTCCCAGATTCAATAATCAGTATTTCCTAGCTAAGACAGGGAGAGATTCTTGCCTACGGCCTAGAAACCCACTGCCAGCCAATGTAGGCAGTACTGAGCTGACTGGGTATATGGCGGGTTCCTGTGTTCCTAGACATTGTGTCTATTCTGATCATTTATGTAGGGATACAGTAGCTCTCAGAATAGTTTTTCACAACAAATTCAGTAACCTCTAATGTTGCTTGCTGTTCAGTTTGTTTACCACTTTGTTTACTTAGGTTTAACTCTTTATTACCTTGATGTAACTAACAATGAACACTATTTCTCTTTCTTATTTTGCTTTATACCTTGCATGTGATCTGACTTTACGTAACCAAGCAAGCTGTGCCTAATTCCATGCAGGAGCAAGAATTTTTAGCACAGCCTCAAGCTATGGGGACTGAGAAGTCTGTCGCCAATAAGCAATTTTCAATTGCTCTGGACTTTTAACAAATAGACAAGAACAGATAAAATTAGCCATTAGAATAATACAGCTACTGTAAAAATCAAAATAAAAAACACCAATTACTAGAAGCATCAGAAAAAAACATGTTAAACTATGGTATGTTTATGGTCATCTGATTCTTCTCCCCCCACCCCACCCCCTCTGGTTATTGGCTTAGTGTAGCAAAAAAAATGTTCAGTTTCATGAAAAACCTATAATTGCTATAATCACATGAAAGCCATGACTTCATGTAGATAATCTCTCCCAGAAAAAGTTCACAACGAGGTTGAATTGAAAAGAATTACAGTATGTTTCAAATACCTGAAAAATTATGAATCTCCATTGTAAGCTTTTTGGAGATAGCATGAATGATTCCTTATAAACTAAGAATAAGAAACAAACAAACAAACATAGAATCAACTTGCCACAGGCTAGGCTGCTGTAAAAACATTCAAAGCCTTCTTGTATTTCCACCCATGAGGCTAGTAAGGCACATGCTACAGGCAATCGCAGGCACTGCATTGCAACAGAGGAAAGAGTAAGAACCTGATAACTGTCATTTTAATAAAATAATAAAATAGGAAATTTATTTTTCACAACTGCTGACAATTCTCTTTTAATCTTTTTAGCAGTAACCACTATCTTTCCACAGCAGCATCTCATACATTTTTTAAAAGAATTAAAAAAAACCCAACAACCTGAAAACCAGTCAATAATTAACATAAGCACTGATTTCGGCTAAGAAGTATACTTATCACCAAGATCACTTGGGGATATGAAAAGAGATTGGGCCACAGCTCGATAAACAGTGACTTGAGATCTTTACTTTTGTTGTGTACATTAGCCTCATACCATTATCTCTTAAAAGCTTAATTATTTGCACACAATTGATCAAGATGGGAATTTGAGAAAGGATATGTTCAAGCCTCTGGGAAAGCTGTAACACATTAGAAGAGCAAACAAAATTACCTTTAGATCTTACAATAAGAATTAACGATTAGGACCACATATAGGGCAGAGCAGTAGCCTGAGCTATTCTTTCTGGAGTGTTTTCCATTTGATCTGCATTAACACCTCCAAATAAGTGAAAGCCATAAAACAGTGATTATGTATGGTGAGGCTTATGCTCCCGTCCTAGAATCAATCCAGCACACATTTATATTGGAGGAATGCAGCTTACCTTTCATAGCTAGGGTCAAAGGGGGAAGGGAAGAGGCTCAGATTGCAGGTAGACATATGAGCAAATTCAGACCAACCAGCCTTGCAATATAGTATTTTAACACAAGATCTATTGTTTTTACAAAGCTCTTGCATGTTTATAAGGGCTGTAGTTAGCAGCAATATGCTGCTACTATACTGAACAATAAATTCAATGAACAACAAACATATTCTTCATCCTTATAAAGATAAATCCAATGTGTTGATTTCTTGATACCATTAACGTGTTTTTAGAATGCATCATATTCAATTGCTACATTCAAGAAGACTAAAAGAATACTAAAGATGTTCTCAGGGTCGTAGTTACAGGTAGGTAGCCGTGTTGTACATGATTTACAAACAACTGTAACTGTATTCAAATGGCCCTTTTTGAAGAGTAAAAGCTAATTTTGCTGATTGTAGGCATTATTATCCCATGTATTGCAGAAGGGGAAATAAAACTGATAACTACTAGCCTCCAGTACACTTGGTGAGGTCATGGCAGAGGCAAGATTCGAAAAGAGGATTTTCCAGAAAAGAAAGCGATCACAGCTCACCTCAATATTCTACTTGAATATTCTACTGACTGCTATTAAGTTTTCCAATTATCTTAACCATGGCTAACATATCGAGAGCATCTTCCCTTTCCTGGATGAATTCACTGTCCCTTCCCTGTTCAACATTAACCATGGTGCAGGGCTGTGTCTGTACTATGCTGGTCTGCCATCAGAGACTAATGGAATTCGAGGGATTCTTGGGAGATTGTCCCACTGATGTCACCATGATGTCAGGTGACCAAACTTCAAAGGAAAGATTGGGGGGGGGCCTCTTGATTGGAACCAATCCTAGTGGGTCTTGCATTTGGTGGGATTTTTAAAAGGAGTTTAATACAAAATGCCACCTGTCAAGGAACTAGCAGGAGCACATTATAATACTCCCAATTGTTGCTTTGCAGTCATGTATTTACTTGCCCCACAACTGATATCAAATCTTTGGACGACAAGGGAGTCAAAGGCTACAGGGTTGCAAATGAATTCTTCACATCTGTCTTCACAGTGAAGGATGCAGGAAAGATCCCTCTGCTTGAGCTAAATTTCTTAGAAAGGGAGTATGAGGAACTGAAGCAAATAGTGATGATAGAAGATGAGGTCCAAGGAATTACTGACAAATTTAAAACTGGTAAAATTACTGGATCCCTCAAAGAGTTCTTAAATAACTGAAATGTAAAATTGCTGAAATTTTAACAAAAATATGTAACTTGTCCCTAAGGTCACCCTCCATATCTGAGGATTGCAAAATGGTTACGGTAATTTAAGACATTTTTTAAAGAAAAGGGATCCAGGGGGAATTGAGATAATTGCAGTCTGATTATATTAATGTATGTTGGAAAGCATAATTAAAGAGAGAATTACCAATTGCAATTTGGATCTTAGGACAAATTCAGATACCCTTTCCCCAAGTGCCCCCAACAAGTGAGGTGCAATAGAATGCTATGGAAGAGAAAGCCTTTTTAGTGGTGGCACCCCAGAGTTTTCATTATAGTTGTAAGCCATCACAATATCTCTGTTATATAGTGTCCTATAAATACTGTAAATAAATACTCATTCATTAAGCCTTTAAACAAACAAACAAACAAACAAACAAACATAATATAACAATGGTCAACATTTAACCAGAATTTGAGAAACTGAGGTGATCCCTCCCTCCTCGCATGCAAATTTTCCCCTCCCTTCCCTTTTCCGTGTTAGCTATACAGGCAACAACCAATTTACACACGGTAAAAACAGTCCTAAAAGAGCAGAAAGGGCAAAAAAAAAAAAATGTCCAAAAGCAGCACCTGGCAATCCCACAAGCCTTGCACTGCCCACTGAGGCCTATGGAGAGTTGGAGTTTGAGCATGGGGGTTTGGAGGGAGTGATTGTTATGAAGTTCAGTGGAGTTTGGTGTCTGGTAATACTGCTGGTTTCTTTAAGGAGTTTCACTTCCTGAGGTGTAGAGGCTGTTTACAGGCTTTTCCAATGGTGTTTGAAATATACACCATTTCATTTAAATGTGTAACCCCTGTGTAAATGGGGAGTAGCCTGTACTATGCTATACTATGGAAAAGGGGGTGGAAAATTTGCATGGGGGAGGGAGGAATGAGAGAGGGAAGCATGAGCCCTCTGAATGCTCCTGATCTTTTAATCATGAATAAGAAAAGAAAAAAATCTTCTGCATTTGGCCTCAGTTGCATGACTATATTTCAAGCCACTCAGTGATTGCCCCAATAAAAAACTATATTAACGTAATTTCCCAACAATATGCAGATAAGGTGGGAATTCCAGTTCTCCAAGGTAGCCTATGAGAGACTTAAGGAACAGGGATAGCAAAACCTTCTCTCCCTTCCTGCTCAGTGCCACTGAGTAAAGGTAAAAGGTAAAGGTAAAGGGACCCCTGACCATTAGGTCCAGTCGTGTCCGACTCTGGGTTTGCGGTGCTCATCTCGCATTACTGGCCGAGGGAGCCGGCATACAGCTTCCGGGTCATGTGGCCAGCATGACAAAGCCGCTTCTGGCGAACCAGAGCAGCGCACGGAAACGCCGTTTACCTTCCTGCCTGGAGCAGTACCTATTTATCTACTTGCACTTTGACATGCTTTCGAACTGCACGTCAGTAGGGGGCAACTATTTGCGCTCAATGCTTTCATTTCTGTTCTGCAACATAAAGTCCCTATGCCACCCACCACAACATTGTGAATTACAGTAGTGATTTTAACACTAATAAAGAAATCAAAGTGACAGAAAAGTGTAATTTTCTACTATGCATTATTTTTGCAGTTTAATACTATTAGTTAAGGAATTGCTATCCTGACATGAAGGCATAACAGTGTGGTTATTTGGTCTAATCCGCCCCCCGCCCCAACACTTTATTATAATCAGTAAGCAAAGCAGCAAATAGTAGAAATGCAGCAGGGCTATATTCAGACTTATATCTTTATCACACTGTTTCTCCAAATGCACTCCTTTCACAAAATTTTCCAGCAAATGTGTATTTTAGGATAGTGGTATATTATCTTTTCCATCTTGATAACCAAATGGCAATAACATTCCCAGACCTAATACCTTGCCCAGTGCAATGCCTCATTGTAATAGCTATAGAATATTTGCAAGCCAGTCTATGGGGAAACTGTTGCTATGATAAAATCAGACTAAGTTATCTCCTTTCAGACTCTAAGTTAATAATTCCTTTTGGCACAGAGCGGCTTCTTTGCCCAAGCTGAAAAAACAAAAAGTAGCTGCAAGTTGTAGTTTAAATCAGCACTGCAAGCTGCAGTTTAAAAAGAATGGAAGCAAGCATTGGAACAAGCGACCTAACATGAGCAGGACTGGAAAGTGTAAAAAAAACAAAACCCGAAAGCCCTTCATTGAAGCAGTTGTACTGGATAGGGTGGGGAGGAGCGATTAGTAGTAGCATTTTTTCTAAGAGTTCTGCCTTGCCCACAATAAACTTAATACATTCCTAGAATGTGGTTTGGAGATTTTTGTTACATGTCTTGTTACCTCCTGTCGCAGCCTGCATCCCCAATTAGGATTTTAAAGTATACATTACTATAAAAAGTTAAATTGGTTCTCCTTCCTCCCTAATTCTCTTGTTTGAATGCTGCTGTTTCAGCAGCATTGCAAATATGAACATTAACTGACTAGGGTTCTCTGTTAAATTAAAACTAGGTGTTCAATTAAAACATTCACAAAATTGAAGCATGCTATTTTGGAAATCAATGTAAATTTTCATCCTGCTTAATCAAAACTTCTTTTGCTCTACAAAGCAAAAATAAGGCAACAATTTTCTTCATGGGCTTTGCATTTGGAGTGTGTGAATAGTCAAAATTATGTTGATACAAAATACATTTATGGCGTTTTTAGAAACATCACAATGCTTTCTTACTCCTCTTTTCAGCTTTATGAATTACTTTTACTGTTTGAGTGAAACCTTTTCTGTCTCCTGACTGCATATTATCAAAGAGGCACTTTGTGCCTCTCATTTGCATTACAAAAGCAGGGCATGGTGTAGTCTAAGAACATAGCTTGAATTTATAGTAGTCGAGTCCTTGCATCCCCACACATGCTGGAATCAAAAAGAACAACTAGAGCAACTGCAGTGGCAAAGTAGCCAAAAATGTTTGGAACACTACAAGTGAAGTCACAAGATTTCAGCCTGCTTTCTTAATTTTCAATTAGCATCATTTGATGAGAAAAACCTATAAAGAAAAAGGCAGTTGAAACCACAGCTTGCTGTTCTCCCCCCTGACCCTGACCCCCACCCACACCAGCCAGTATACTGAAAGGCCTGCAAGATGCACTTTATATATTATGCTGTGATCCTGGCCATGTAGACCAAAGACGATCAATTAAGAAGATGCGCAATTAATTCTGTTCTTAGAAGAGAATAAACTGTCCATCCAGGAGAAAGTTATTTATTTACTTCATTTATATCCCTGCTGTCTCATGCCAAAGAAACCAAAGTGTCCAACCATTCAAAACCAGTAAATAACTATGAAATTTCAAATCAATAAACAGACAAACAAATGGACCACAACAGAAATAGTGGCTGGGGTGACATATGCAACCCAACGCAGCCCCAACAAGGCAATCCACTCAGCAGGCAGATCAGTAGGCACAGCCCCACTGCAGTAGCAAGAGGGTGAAGCTAAAGGAATGGCCGGCTATCAGGCTTTAGCCAAGCATCTAAAAACACTCTGTGTTGAGGGCAAGCAGTGGGTGCATTCCATGAAGTAGGCACTAGCAGCATACCAAAAAGACGCTGCTCCATGCCCAGTGTGCCTCTCTTGCACACACATGCCAGACTCCAGTACCATTACCCATAGCACGGAGCGCTCCCTGATGGAATATTGTTGCTTTCAAGAGACAAAGGAACGCAGCAATGAATTGACATCTTCCTTTCAGCTTGCTAATCAGAACAACAGAATCTCTCATGCGCTGCCCCCAGCAAGAGGATGCACCGAGTGGGGCAGAGTAGAGCCCGTAAACTCAAAAGTTGAGCTCCCATAGCCTTGCAGAAGACTACTTCTATTATAAACCACATAAACACGTCCAATGAGTCAAAGACATTTCTACAACCATCTTCATTCAAATCCCTTCATAAGAACACAATAAGAGCCCTGCTGGAACCAGCCAAAGACCCATGTAGTGCAGCATCCTGTTAGACTCTCAGTACCCAACCAGATGAGGGCCGCGGGTGGCGCTGTGGTCTAAACCACTGAGCCTAGGGCTTGCCGATCAGAAGGTTGCTGATTTGAATCCCTGCGACAGGGTGAGCTCCCGTTGCTCGGTCCCTGCTCCTGCCAACCTAGCGATTCGAAAGCACATCAAAGTGCAAGTAGATAAATAGGTACCACTCCGGCGGGAAGGTAAACGGCGTTTCAATGAGCTGCTCTAGTTCACCAGAAGCTGCTTAGTCATGCCGGCCACATGACCCGGAAGATGTACGCCAACTCCCTCAGTCAATAAAGCGAGATGAGCGCCGCAACTTCAGAGTCCTCTGTGACTGGACCTAATGGTCAGGGATCCCTTTACCTTTACCTCTACCCAACCAGATGCCCATTGGAAGCCTGCAAACAGATCCTGAGTGCAACAGCACTCTCCCCACTTGTGATTCCCAGCAAGGGACATTTATTCAGAGGCACCCCCACCCAACAATGGAGGCAGAACATGGCCATTGTGGGTAGTCAAGTAACAAATGTATTGGACCAGCCCTGAATTGCAGCAGGTATCATTCTTGAAAAACATACTATCATTTGTGCAAATTAGCTCAGCTGATCTCATGAAGATGTTAGAAAACACTGCATTGAATCTCCCTAGCTGTTGTTGTTGTTGTTATTTGACAGACTAGCTTGCTAGCTGTGTATATAGATGGGGAAAGACAAAGGGCGATGAATGAAAGAGGAAGAACTTCTCTGCACCCAACATTTTGTCTCTGACTGTAAAATGTAGTTTATTAGAAAAGCTTAAAGAGGGCTGCTTTTGCCCTAAGATTGTAAGCTGTATCACGTTACAAATTGGTTTATTATGCGATTGCTTTAATCATCTGAAAAAGTTTCGGATGATCTGAAATCAAGATGGAGCCTTTTCAGTTACTACAATTGACTTTGTATCAAGCCCCCGTGTGTTGAAACCTGATTGGCATTTTCCTGTGCTATGTGACTTGTGAAGTATTTGAAAAGCATTTAACTACCTAAGCATTAAGTGACATACCATATTTTGTTAATCCGGTATCACAGTAATTGCATTACATATTAGATTTAACATTTTATTATATAATACAGCTCATTGATGAACCTTCCCTTTCTGAGATTCAAGTTTTATGACGCTTTACTAATAACAAGGAATCCAAGGGTTTCCAGAGGAATAGTCTGTTCATAAAGTATATTAGTCTGGTGTATTGGAAAAGTGCACCTAAAGGACATGAGAAATTATATTTGTATCATAGTACAAAAATAGAGATTATATGCAAGAGACTAGCAATGGTGTTACTGATCTTCCAGTCCAATTATACCTACTATTAAAACGAGTTTAAGCTGAGTGTTTAATTAAACCAAATTTTTTTTCAAAAGAAAGCTACCTCGGGACCTTGAAAGATATTAATAAAAATATACAGAAGGAATCTGTCCTTCCCCAAACTAAAACTGAAGAGGCCCTTAACTGCTATAAAAGTAAAAATTCACAGAGCAACTTAATTCCATAAAAGCATCTGTACGGGTTTTAGTCAAAGTCTGAGACAGATTTGTTGAGGCAAATATTTCATAACTGAAGTCTAGTTCTTTGCTAATACTACAATGTTTTATCTCATTTAAACAGTTTTTAAGCAGGTAGTCTTGGATATGCATCACCATCTTTGGTAAAATAATAGCAGCATGGGCCATAGCCCTCCCCTTTCACTAGGTTCTGTTTATTTTTCTCTCCTTTCCATCCAACTCTATTCTTTGCTGAGTATTTCAGGTTTCCTTCTTGGGTAACAAGCTCTTGGGCATGCCTCATTGGGCAACAAGATTACGGGAACCTAAGGATAAGGGTGTGCACTCAGTTCAGCTGGTTTATGTGCAGAAAATAAAGTCACAGGCTTAAAAAAGGAAACATGGATGGCATAAATCCAATATGGGCACATTCTTCAATTCATTAGTTTCCTCCTTCCTTGTGGCGGACAGATGCAAGTATCTGACACTCAGAACCACTTCATTTCTTCCAACTTAGAAGGATTACGTAATGCATTATGTGTGGGACTCTGCCCTTAAAGACTACCTGGAAGCCCCAGCTACAGCAGTTGCTAGAGTTTTGACTTATATACATCGAGTTGTTCATATTACACCTCTCTTGAAAGATCTGCAGCAGCTACCTTCTCATCTTCAAAGCCCATTCAGCTTGGGATCTAAATATCTAAAAGAACGCCTCTCCCCCATATCACCCTGTTCATGTCTTAAGAGCTACAGCAAGGCTGGCCAATGGCCATGAAGCTGCCTCTCAGCCTGCTCTACCTCACGGAGTTGAAGTAGGGATTAGTTGAGGAGGGGGAGAACCATGGATGCCACTTTGAGCTCCTTGGGGGGAAAGATTTGATAGCAACATAATAAATAAAACAATAAATGAACAGCAAAGATTGGTCCATCAGGGCAAACAACCCTTCCAACTTTAGTCTGCCCTCAAGTGTGCTACCACTTGCTTGCCCTCCTACTTAACAACAAGTCCAGGCAGGCAGGAACGCCAACTTGGCCCCGCAACAGTGGGTGCCCGGGGGCCATGGGTGCCATGCAGTGTGCATGGCCCTGGCACCTAAATTTGTGGGTGCCTAGCCTATTCATGGGGAATTTTGTGGGTGCTCAGGCACCCTGGGTCACAGGGAGTTGGCACCTATGAGTCCAGGGAATGGAGGTGCATGTCATTTGCTTCTTTCTTCCTTTCAGAAGTATTCATTGGGATAGCTCAGTCAGTAGAGCATGAGACTCTTAATCTCAGGGTCATGCATTGGGCAAAAGATTCCTGCATTGCAGGGGGCTCAACTAGATGACCCTCATGGTCTCTTCTAACTCTACAATTCTAAGATTTTGTGACTCTATGAACTCAACAGGGATGAGGATGGGAACTAACCAGACCTAGTTACAGGTGGGTAGCCGTGTTGGTCTGCCATAGTCAAAACAAAATCGAAAATTCTTTCTAGTAGCACCTTAGAGACCAACTGAGTTTGTTCCTGGTATGAGCTTTCGTGTGCATGCACACTTCTTCAGATACACAGGATTCTGCCTGTCACTGGCTCTGGCTCCAGCTCCTGTTGATCTTCCTGCCTTCTGAGCCACTAGTCCCAATGGGCATCAGACACCACTGGAGATACATTATGCTTCTACAACAGAGACAGCATTTCCTGCAGTAGCACTCTGAATTTTGGAATTTCTTCCCTCAAAAGGCAACTTTTCAGTGCCAGGTGAAGGTTTTCCTATTTAACCAGGCATTTTGGGTGATTTTGCTTGTTATGCTTTGCTCTTTAGTTGTTTCAGTTTAAATCCGTGTTTGTCTTATTGCATATTGTTATGTTTCATTGTTGGCTTTAAATTATATTTAGTTTGTACACGAACTTTTTCACACTGCTCTGGAATCTTTTGATGAAGGGCAGTTAATAAATATTTTAAATAAGCAAAGTAAATACACACAGGGGCAGCTGATTTTTGCCATGTACCCACTTCCTGGTCCACGTGCCATAGGCGGAGGAACACTCTGGCACCATTTGAAATGTTAACAAATAAACACTCTTTCTGATTCTGACATACTTGTATTCTAGGAAAAAGCAATGAAGGGCTCCTAAGTTTAGCTATGTAACAGTATAAAAGGGGTGAAAGAAAGAAAGAAAGAAAGAAAGAAAGAAAGAAGGAAGGAAAGAAAGAAGCTGGCAAAAAAAATTCGGAGAATCAGAAAAGGTTAAAGAATTTCAGGAGCTATTTTGAAACTTTTGTCTGCTAGCATCATTACAAACCCTCAAACAGTACAACTGCTCTGCCCACAATTAAACATTCACCACCTCTCTTTGATGAAGGGTAACATACATAAAACATCATTTAAAAAGAAAAAAAAGGGTGTTAAATATCTAGCAATCCGGGGGGGGGGATCTTCCATCACAGAGAAAGCAGCAATCCTGTTCCCACTGTGCCCAAGGAATCTTGCTTGGAGCTGGAACACATTCTCTGGCGTTTATTTTCCCACTTAAATTACAGTGATGGTGTAGCCTCATCTCATTAGAGATCATTGTCCCCAGTAGACAGTTGTGTTTATGGGGGATTCTTGCTGTTCCACACCTGCTGCTCAGGTTGCTATGTGATAAAGACTGCATACAAACAGCAGTCTTGAGCTTGCTGGACTGCAACTGATGAGCCCAGGCTAATTCAGGGGTGATTATGTAGTTTACTGGACCACTAAACCTCTTTAAGCTTGTAATTACTGCCTATTTGAGTAAAGAACATTCAAAAGCAATTCACTGCATCATGCCTGCCACAGCTGGAAGCAGGCTGCCAGCAGTCTGCAGGGACATTAAAATCTATGGGGACAAGGATTCAAGCACAGCTAGTAGGCACTAACAGGAGCCAAGTGTACTCACATTCTTCCTCACCTTTTCTGACCAAGCATGCCATTAAAAGTGCAATGAAAACTATAGATAAGCAATAAAGATGAAAAATAATGGTGCATAATGGAAATAACTACTTTTTAATGAACCCCCCTACCCCTGACAACAGCCTACAGGAGAATATTATAGCATTCTTATCCGGCAACGTTATTTTTAAAAACACCCTTTTTTGAGGAATAAAGCCATAGGTAAAAGGAAGGATATGCTCAAGGACTGGAAGCACCTTGTATTAAAATGCATCTTCCCCAAAGAGTGGACCTTGTTTTCATTGCAAGGTGAATGCAGTATAAACTCCTGCTTCACCCTGCCCAACAATTTATCTATACAAATAACTTCCAAATGGACATTATGCTTCTGGAATTCATTTTCATATCATCAGCAGTACCCAAGCCTCTGATGTTTATTCACACTGTTTTCAGAGATTCACTGACTCACATCAAGGCCGCTGTACACTTGAGCCGGAGCTATGCCAGTATTACTCTGGTGTTTCTTACAAGAAATATGTAAAAGGAAGACAAACTTCCTAAATGCTTGAGGTCACACACTTGGTACTTCTGACTGGCCACAGACCCTAGCTCTCAGTCCAAACACACAAGTTTATCCTTCATACTTTATGTATTTACTACAGATTTAATATCATTGTTGCAAAATCTGTGAAGTAGTTCCAAGGACCACATTATACTAACAGGGATGGATGCTTCACAAAGAACTGCTGTGCCCATTTTACAGGTATATAAGCCAAAGGTACTGCAAAAGGAAAAAATGGTAGTTTGTACACAGTGATTTCTACCACCTAACTCTAGCCATTCTGTGAGAACACAGAATGGGATACCATACCATATCAATATTCCTTAAATAAGAGCTGCAATCTCCCAGCATGTTGGTGCTTCAGTGAACATGGAAAGCATTCCATGTCAAACCAAAAGGGTTTTTTTGTTAGTTGAATTGTGTACTTATCTGTTCTCACGGTCTTAAACATTTCTTAATAATGATAATGTATTCTTTGAAAGAGGTCAATAAAGGTGCCTCTCTTTCTTAGTGGAGACCACTTTTTTAATAAGAACTGTAACTGGGAGTCATGATACTCAGGAAAGGGAAAGCTAGGTGAAGTTAGATATGCCCTCTGGTCATTAGTAAAGATGATTTCAACAAGTTTTAAAGAACTATTGGAAGCAATGGGCAGAAATACTTGAGGAAGGAGTTCAAGATGGGCGGGAATTTCTTAAAAGTGAGATGTTGAAAAGCAAAACTGCAAACCATTCCAGTGAGCAAAGAAAATTGGAGGCATCTAAAGAAGCTGGAGTGGAGGAACAAGCAGGTCTCTGATGAACTCAGATTTAAAGTAGCATAAATACAAAGTGGGAGGCACAAACCACCAAGGCCAGAAGAGCAGCCAGAGCTTGGAAAGTGCCAGGAGGGCTAAAGCATAGAATAAAACCAAGGGCTCCCACAAGATGTGAAAAACGAAAAGGGTTTGGTTTCTTGATGAGCAAGATGAAGAACAAGGAGTGGTAAGTTTGCTGCATAAAGGATAGAGAAATGTTAAGGAGTGACAGAAGACATAACTACTAGACTCCTGCTATGGCTCAGCCTTTTCCTACAAGGGTAATTGTGCTTGACCTGGCAAAAAAGTAGACCAAATGATGAAGGGAGGGAGTTATAGGCACGTTAGGTAAAAGGATAGTATGGGAGGCTGAAGACAGAGAAATGTTCCCACCTTCAAAGAAAGGGGTTCTAGACAAATATTGACCACTCAGCTTAACACCAATATGCTGAAAGGCGAACCTAGGGTCCCTGTGCCCTTGGGAAGGAGTTGTATCGGCGCCCCCCCCCCCAAAAAAACCACTTTATTGCAATATCCACATTGGAAATGACTACATTTTACGCAATCCAAGGACTTGAAGCATCCAGAGTAAGGGTAGGGCAAGGAGGAAGGGCAGGGAGAAATGCATGTCTTTGTACCGCATTGCAACTAAGACTGGAAGCTTCTCCTGCATTTGATCTCAACATGACAGCAATGGTGTGTTGCCACACACATGTATGTCACACACTCCACAGTCTTCGGCCTTGCCATTCCTCCTACTGCTCAGAATCCAACTCTTGTCTAAACTCACAACCTTACACAGATAATTTCAGACAGATTTCTGGGGCAATTTTTGAGGCCCTCAGTGGGTGTGTGCCTCTGTGGAAAGATTTAGAACATCTGAAAGCAACCCTGTATTGGAAAAATTTTAATGTCAATGTTTGACAATTTCTTATGTGCTGTAAGCCACCCAGAGTGGCTGGGGAAACCCAGCCAGATGGGTGGGGTATAAATAATAAAATTATTACTATTACTATTACTATTATTATTACTATTATTTAGAACAAATAATTAAACAGCCCTTCTGTGAGCATAGAGGGGGGAAATGATGTGATTGCAAAGAGCCAACCTTGGTTTCTCAATAGGAAGCCATACCAGACTAAACTTATTCCTTTTTCTTGACAGAATTATTCTCCTGGTAGGTCAGAAGAAAAATTATTTAGGATAATTTAATTAGAACTTCATTTTAGTAAAAGCTTTTCAGACTCTGGAACAGGCTGCCTCATAAGTTGGCAAGCTGAGGTTTTTAAAGAGAGGCTGGATAGCAACTTATCAGGAACTCTGTAGTAGTGTGTTTCCTACACTGGCAGGAGGTTGAACTAGATACTAGATTATCTCTGAGCTACTTTCCAGCTTCTTTATTCAGTGACTACTCTGGCAGTAGCAGGAAAGGAAAATGATGTGGTCATGCCTAGAGCACTCCTTAGGCCTTTTTGCAAGGAACTGCAGATGAGAGCCAAACTAGACACAATGTTAAATGTGCTACTACCTTTAACTTGTACTTTAAAAATAGAAAATGCTGCTGCTGTCTATGGCCATACTACCCTGAACACACCTGATCTCATCTGATCTCGGAAGCTAAGGAGGGTCATGCTTGGTTAGTACTTGAATGGGGAAAAATAGCTGCTACTATTATTAGGGAGTAGTGGGGAGAGAATGGTTCAGCTCCCCCCCTCCCACCCACTGCAGCAGTGATTTCTCCTCCCACCTTTAAGAATTTTAAAAAACCCATTTAAAGTCATGTGTAGTTTTGGTCCAAGGGTCTCCAGCATCTGGGAAACTGGATTATTTCCCCAGATCCGCATGCAGTTTAACCAGTCTTCCAATCCTCATATTAACTGCTGTGGAACAATGCCCAATAATTAATGTAACTAACAGTTGATTAACACTTAAACATATATAAACATATATATATATCAAACTTCTGCTGACTCATTTTGATCAACATAGTTTGAATTGGTATGTGAAAAGATGGGTTGTAGGATAAGTGTTGCCTTGCATCCAGATTGCTAAAATATACATTAGCATTCTTTCCCCCCCCCCAAAGTGCTCTGTAGATATACCCCTGAGGTTACAATCCTATATTTCAGGAGAGCGCAACCTCAAGCTCAAAGTCCAAATGCAGCTCTCCAAGCATCTCTATCTGGCCCAAGGCACGTCCTCTTTTCCCAAGCCACACACCTGGCCAGTCTTGCTTACACCCTCCTTGAATGTTTTTGCCTCTCTGGAATTTGTCCTTGAACTCTGATGTCTCTTAGCTTATCTGGATGGAAGAGAAAGGTGTGTTGGGGGGGGGGGGAACTAGTCTATTGTGTAAAGGTTAAAATTTACATTTGTTGCTCCACCCACTTTTACATCTGGCAATGTCCATCTCTGGCATGTGGCCCACTGAAGGTTGCCAGATTTGAATGTGGCCCTCGGGCTAGAAAACATTCCCTGCCACTGTTGCGCACTTAAAGCTGAAATTTAAGTCCCACTGAACTTTATGTTGATGTTAGACAACTCAACACCGTTTTCATAAAGACATGTGGAAGCAAGTCCTATTGACTTCCGTGGAATTTGTGTTTGGAATCTGAATGCAAGTTTAAAATAAGGATGAGTTACGGGACTTCTCTGGTGTTGAAGGCACCAAAAATAAAAAATTGCTGTGAAGTTCTAAGGGATAGACCCAAACACCTCATTCACTTGGAATGCTTCACTAGGACTTTTCATAGTGCACTGCTCTCTGTACTTGGCTTAGACAAATTAAATTTAAGCCCACAAACACACCCCTTTATATTTAGCAGAGCTCCCCATAGAGGTTGGTATTCAGTGGGACACCTTGAGGTATGTGAAGCACATTCCTAAAGTGAAACGGAATCATTTCTGAGTAAATGCATTGATACCTGACATTCAGAAAACACCTAAAGGCAGCCCTGTTTAGGGAAGTTTTTAATTTGTGACTCTGTATTGTATTTTGATATTTGTTGGAGGCCGCCCAGAGTGGCTGGGGAGACCCGGCCAGATGGGCGGGGTATAAATAATAAATTATTATTATTATTATTATTATTAGTCATCTCATTTGAAGCTGTTTCACTGCACTTACAAGACAAAAGAAGCTATACCTCAACCGTTTGGGGGAAAGTAACCGGAGAATCTGCAAACAAAAGGCAAAAAAGGTAAACCCTTTCCCAAATGGCTTGCAGTAAGGGAGAAAAGGCATATAAGCCTAGGCAAGTTCCAATTTAAAAGAGAGAGACAGAGAGAGGACAAATCAATGGATTTTGAAGGGAAAGCATTTAGACATAATGTAGCTTTCAGCACATTTATGATATGATGGCCATTAAAAATGCATGAAGATAAAAACACATAATCAATTAATTTAGTTGGTCAATACTAGGCTGAAAAGGGGCCTGTGCTGCCTTTTTCTTTTAGATAGCACTTCACTTTTCATTTACAAAGACCTAAATGAATGTAGTTACAGACTAAAGTGTCTGTACTAACAAGTCTCAAAATAAAAAGGACCAGGAACTTTTGGTCTTTTTCCTTGCATTGCTCCAATTACTGGTAAACAAAAATGGAAACTTATATCATTTTGATGATGCCAACTGATGAACAGTGTATATGCATTTTATAAATATCACTCTCTCACACACAATGCTTCATGAGTTATTTGAATAACAAAGGACAAACCAGAATATTGCAGAGGAAAGCCTATATGACTACAGTGCTACTGGGTTTTATTGTTTTTTAAAAATCTGTGATGTTAACCAAAATGTGATAATGGATGTTCTCAGGGGCCCCATATATAAACAATTTTATAGGGCAAAAATTTTACAGGGCAAAGTGGCAAACCTATACCTGTGTAATTACCAATGTCCTGTTTAAAGTATGTAATATGGAGATTTGCCAGAGGCTTTTGTAATTGTTCCCAGGCTGTTTTTCATTTCTCGGAAGGGTACGTCTTCAGCAAGAGCAAGCAGCAGAAATCTGATAAGGTGGTACTGGATTTAGTAATTAAAGATGTTTTAGAAATTATACTAAAAATAACTGCTGGTGTAATTTTGAGGGGAAAGACTGTGAAGAGTACGTAACTATCATTTGCAAACAATGGCCTGCCCTGGAGTAGCTGATTGGCAGTTTGGGTAATTGATTAAAAACAAAAAAAGTTCACTGCAAGAATGCAACTTCTGTTTTGGTTTTTTTTGTGTGTGTCAGCCCTCAGCAATGCCTTCTTGATACATAATCACTGGAATGCCCAATTTCTATCTAGGCACTGGAATTCCAGGAGAGGAGATCCATCTTCAGAAAATATGGTATAAAACATGTACCTTAAAAAAAAGTATACATTGTTCATATCATGGTGCTATAAATGATTGAAATGATATATTTTTTGCAAGCCAGGATTTTGGTTCTTTATACATTTAAAAAAAAAACAACACACCAGCACATGATAAATGTTTCATAGAAGGTATCTTAGCCCAAGATGGCAGCTGATGATTAATGGCTGTATCATTTTTGGCTCTGCTGCAGTGAGGCCTCAGGTCTGATGTGACAAACATACCGTTCGTCTGCAGCCAATCAGAAGATGTAAGCACATAGGCCCTGTCAGGTTGACATATCATTCCTACGACAATGTCAACGAGTATTAATGTTCAATTATCTGTCCTAGAAATAACCCTCGCCTTTATGCATTGTGTAACTGAGCACGTGGCACAGCAGTAATCCAAGGGACAAGGGCAGCAATGCCCGCAATAACCCAGTAGCTGTGAGTTGGCTTCCCAACATTGTGATGACACTGCCTTGCAGTACTGAATGGGGCATTTTTTTAATTTCATTTTTAATCGATGTTTGAAGAACCTCAAAGACTTTTCTCCCCCCGCCCCCCATACTGGAATGCCAGTAGCTTTTACAAGCTCATGAAGCGTTTTCAAAAATACTGTGTTCAGGCTCACAATTATACAACCCTATCTTAAATGCAGTGCTATATAAACCACCCATTATTTTGCAGTAAGTTTTTTTTTATTTTCTATGCTCAGGTGTATATCATTTACCATCAAATCAAAACGACAAGAGTAGCCTTTTCTTCTAGTGTTGCGCCAAGATCAATTCAACTCCACCCAATAAACTTAAAGCAATATGTCCACGTGAAACATCACTTACATTGCTAAAGTGTGTGTGTGTGTGTGTGTGTGTGTGTGTGTGTGTGTGTGTGTTTAGTGGAAAGATTTTTAGCAGAGCAATAATTTGAGAAACATACCTGGGTGCATTACACCTGACATCTTTTACTGCTCTTCAAATATTAAAATTATTGATTCTGGTAACTCCACACCAAATGCAAATTTAGTTCCTAGATCAAAAAGGCCTGGCAACACATGCTTCAAGTTTCTCAAATCAAGCTTGTGTCAGAACAGTTTTGATGCACAGAGGTTGCAGAATGCAGTGGTTTTTGTTAGTATAGCACTACTGCCTTTAACTAACATTTCAGAGGTTATCATCACTTGTAAGTCTTCTAATACAACTAGCAACCAGGAGCATAGAGAAAAGAGAACTGTGGGATAACGTGCCAATTCTGAGATAAAGCCTTCCGCATAAGCTGTTTGTTTAGACAATCACCCAACCACAGTACATGTTTAAAGAATCCAGGTGCATGCCTCTCTATACATTCTTCCTACTTCAATTCCCACCCGCTTCTATAGAAACAAAAACCTGTTTTCAAAAACCACCAATTGTAAAAAAAAGGATAAATATGTTTTCTAAAAGGCCAGTTTAAGAACTTCATTCACATCTTAATTCAAAGCGCAATCACTATTGATGTAAATAGGACCTCTCCTCCCAATGTATGTTCTCAGCCTTTGGCTTTAATGTACTCCCTATTCATATTGTTGCATAGCCATATTTACTTCTACAGTACTGTACTGGTCTACAGAAGTGTAACTGGCAAGTTACTCAAATCTTAAATTTTCAAGGCACACTGGAAATATTTCTTTTCTGTCAGAAAGGATAAAACTTCTTTCTATTAAATATACAATGTGCATCAATGTAAATAACATTATAACAGCATCTCACATTCATAGTAAAGTTGTTGCCTTTCAAATAAAAGACTTCTATTTCAAATGCTGAAAGACACACACACACACACACACACACACACACACACACACACACACACAATATCACTCACTGGTCTAGAACTACAGCCCAGTTCTACAGAATTGTTAAGATCGAAACAGGAAGACTCCTTAATTAAATATAGCTTACATTGATAATAATGTGTTTTAGTCAATATATCTTACACTGATAATGTGTTTCAGTCAATTAATAATTTCATTGATGGATTAAATCTGCATAAAGTTACACACACACAAAAGAGTCTCTAAGGGAAAGAATGCACATTTTGCACATTTGTATGTATTGCAGCCGGCATCATCTTAGAAGAAGCTCTCCTTCTTCTCTTACACAGGAGAGAATTTGCATAAATACTTGTATTACAAATAAACGTAAAAAAAGAAAGAAAACTTCTAACCGATCAATCGGGACACATTTTAGTTGATTAAAAATGTTTTGGGTGTATTTACCTAACCCATTAATTGAATAAATGTTGCAGCCGTATCAAAATGGAAATTCATTGCCACTTAGAAAAGAAGCCTGTTTAGTTACTTTCTAAAACTGCAATGGAAGTTTCTATTTTTCTTATTCAAGGCCAAAGTAACTTGCTTGAATGTATTCAAAATCAATTTTTCCACTCTTTTCCTCTGATAATTCACCCTACCGTTTACCCAATCATTTTATGTAGGTGGGAGTGATGAATGTTGCTGAGTGCCAGTGGATTTTGGTCCAAGATGAATACCCCGAAGGAGCAACTTACACTGAATCTCAGACTCCTGTCAGCCAAGTAATTGATGATGTTTTCACTGTGAGGGATGGGACTGGGACACATTAGGGTTGAATGGGGGGATGTAAACTGAGTGGATTGACTCAGCAGCTAAAGTCATTTATCCTTTGTTTCTAATAAGCACAAGCTTATTATGGCCAAATGTTCTCTACCAGCACAGGAAAATAATATCAATCAATTTTGTGGGAAAATATAATGCCCAAAATGAGAGAAGGAGAGAACAAAACACAGAACATTTTAGTCAACACACCATTCTGTCTGAAGTGCCATTTGCCTCTCCACTGAACAAGAGGCTGTGAAACTGCAAACGTTAAAGCAGTAAGCAAGAAAGAAAGAAAGGCGTACAACACAAAGCTATATATAGATATAAAGCTGACCAAAAAAAATTTTTTAAACTTGTTTTCACATGTATTGTGGTTTTGTATAACCTCGATGACTATGGAAAGACATGCCTTGTGTTTGAAATGTAGAATTAGTACTATTGCATCTTTTAAAAATCTACTCTCTTTTATGGGAGATTTGAAAGTTAAAACAGACTCCCTGCTTAGTCACTGACAGAATGTCTTGTGTGTGTTGCCATGGATGACTAGCGAGTTGACAATATGGGAACCTAGCAAAAAAAAAACGGTGACTGGCTAATGGCTTCTGGATGCCCAATGACCTTTGAACCTTAATGGTACGGACAAAAACAAATGACCTAGTCTGTGAGGCTCCTACAAACATGTGCATTTTAAGAGTTCAGTTGTCAATTAAACACTGATTAATGTGCTTGCTCATTTGCGGTATCTAAAACAAAATGAAAACTGGCTAGCTCTTTAATATTCAAACTAATGTAACACACCGAAAAAGTCATGGACATAAGAAAAATGCTGTTTGGTAAACAAACACCTTTTAGTTATTTTATGATACACTATACACACACACACACACACACAATAACCACAAAACTGTATTTTTCTAACAGATGCATGCAAAGGTGTTAAGAGTGCAGCTAAGTTAGAAGCAAATAGCTCCATGTATCCAAAATTATTATTTCAGTCATTAGATATTTTGGTGCTATTCAGATACAAAGGGCTATCTGCTACAGCACAGGGAACCTTCCATGATAACTTTCATCACTGTTTATCGTCACCATAGCAATGAAAGTACATGTGGGCAATGACAACATTCTGTCATCACTCAGATTCACGTTACATAGTTCAGGCCTGACAATTTTCAGTATGATTCTCTCATCCAACCTGAATAATGTACACAAATATACACTAAATCAACCCCAAAATAATAATCTGCCCTTTTTGCAATGTCATCATTTTACAGGGGCCACCAGTTGGAGGATATTGTTGTTTGAGCCAATTAAAACTTCTTAAATTTTAATTCAAAATCTTCCAAAGACTCATATATACAAAAGACAATTTACTATTTATACTACTATTTTAGCATTCCATTTCATTACCAGCAGATTATTTCATATATCCTTTTTGCCACTTCTGTCAGAAATTGACTCTCAACTAAAACCTTGACAAAAAGTACTAATTAAAATACAATTGACATTAAATTCTGACTTCATCAACAACCAAGGTGAGAAGTATGCACTACTTCTAGCACCATCCAGTACAACAAACCAGTTCATTTAAGCAAGCATTTCTTTTCCTTCCTCAGAAAGATTCCCCCATAGATGTGGCTGGATAGGATATAGAGAAGCACGAGGATCTGCTGGGCTGTACACAGAATACAGACAGCAGAGGTTTTCACGATCATGACAATTTGTTACTGAATGAAATACTGTTGCTGTATTCACACACAGTCTGATCAACACCAGGCAGGTTGCACAAAAGAAGGTGTTGATCCTGGGTTTGATGTGAACCAGTCGCTAATTCTTTGATCACTGGTGCCTTGGTAATTTGATGCAAAGTAACTTAGATATGAAATGTACTACCCTTACCCTCATACAACAATATGAGATGGTAAACGTATGTGTGGACTACAGAACAGGGGGGAAAAAATCACAGCATATAGAAGACTAAATGTCTGGAAGAAAAATTTTAGCCAACTGTTCTCCCCAACATGGAGTGCTACTTTCTATATGCTGACATTATTTTTTTAATATCAGGGAAGTCAATAATGTGACCCCTCATTTGCAGTCTAAAGTAATATAATTTGGACAGGTTTATCTACTGTTTGTAAGTCCTAGGACTTCCGCAGGGATCAGCAAAATTCACATTTTAACTGCCATATGTAGCACGTTTCCTCCCCATTTATTTATTATTATGATTTGCTTTGAAATCCACATAGAATAACTTGATGCAATGTCTTGCCCTAATTTTGCAGCTACACATCAAACATGGTTCCACAACACTTAGTTTAAGACTCTAATGCACAGTACATTTATTGTTGGTTGAAATACAATTATATAGTTTTGGCACATTCCCTGTATGCCCTGATTGTGTATAACACATGCGCCTTCCCACTACAGCTTATATGAAGACAATTCACAGCACGAACATTTAAAAACTTGATTTACTGTTCCACAGACACAACTAAGCAACTAATCTTCCAGGACAAATGTAACACATAAGAACAACTAAACTGAAACATATAAATTGCACATATACTTAAAAATATTATTGTCTGTAATTTAATATAACAATATTTCTAGGCCTATAACCTTGCACGCAGAAGCAATTTCCCAAGCATTAATACTTAAATGGGTCATATGCACCACATCTGTCATTCTGTCCTGAAGTCTATGAGGCACAACCAAGACTCTGCAAGCCTATTGATTTTTCTAGCATTTGCTTTAATTTACTTAACCATTGAGAAATCCATCAGTACATAAAGGGCAACTGTCCATTACTGCCTCATTTGCAGACATTCTTTCCATTCATTCTCCACCCCAATCCACCCTGCCTCTCCCCCTTTTCTGTAAGCATTCCCCCCTTAAAAAATTGTTGTGTATTTATGGTTCAAAATGGGAGGGGGGATGTTTTGAGGGGGGCTCACACCTGTTCTATTCAGTGAACTGCTGCACTGAGGTATATATAATGTGTATAAAAATAGAGAATAATATGTAGCCACTACTATATATCTGTGTGCAAAGGGTGGTAAATTAGGTCCTAATTACATTAAAAGGGATTCAGCCTCCCAGCTTAAATTTTACATGAGCACTCTGTAAAAATCCAAAGCTCTGCTGTACTTTCTTTATGAGCTGGTGATTACTGCTACTTCCTATGCGGTCACTAAATATTCTGTTTACAAATAAATTAAGAACCCTGAGCCAACTTTGGCAGGATAATAATCAGGCTTTTTTTCCTCTGCTCCCTATCCCTGCCCTAGTAAACCTTCACCGCATAAGCATGGCAACAATCAAAAGCCCAGGCTTCATCTAATTACTCTATCACATAATTTCACAAATTGCCTTTTCACTGGGGAGCCAAGTGCAAAACACGTTCACAGTGGGATTTCAGGCAGCAGCTTTCATTTACTACTCATTTCTTGTTAAATTAAACACAAAAACACCAGTTGTGTGAAAGAAGTCAAAAAGAAAGCTTGCAAATGAGCCAGACGAGCGGATCTTATATTTATACCACTCTCACAAAATAGCTCATTGGCAAGCTGTATTTTTAATTGCAGCACTATATTCCTTAACCCTTTTAGAGACCTAATGCATTTTCAGAATTGCAAACAGCTCATACTATAAAAGCAGGAGCACAAAAACCAGAAGCCTATCTACGCCCTGCAGACATATATCACTTAAACCATTGTCAGGAGTGCAACATTACGTCAGCCAGATGCACAAATCTTATTGGCCAACAACACAATGGTTTTGTTAACAGTCCAGGAAGATTACAAACCTCCTGCTCATAATATGTTGCACTAGTGCTAATAAATCTGAACATCTGTCATATGTTGTGGTGAGCAAATGCTATTAAAGCCAAATTGTGTCCCAACAAAACCAAACGTTTCGACTACAATTTGCAAGTTGCAACTATAATAACAATTTGGATATATTTCAAGTCTCCAAAAAGTGTTTTAGAAGAAACTGAATATTACGTACATAACAGGAAAGCGGAAATTTACATACATGCACTATATTATTCTGCTCAATCATAGTTTTATCTCTCTTTCTGTCTCCCTCTCTCTCCCACTCACATGCTTTTCCTATAAATTCAAATCTGAATGATGCTGAGGAGCTATTGAGTCTTTAGGACAGAACCCTAAGCTCCTAACATGCTCCAACTCAATGATGATGATGATTTATTCCTACTATCTGAATGTTAATAGGATAAGATTATAACTTACAAATAATGGAAAAGATAGGAGCAAGTCTCATATTGCTTGGTACATAGCAGCTTGTCTTATTTACCATAAGATGATGTTTATATAATCAGTGAAATTAAAAAACAAATACAGTATAGTGATTTTACCAGCAAAACTTTTCTTCCTAAAGCTACAAAACTAGCAGGTCAGCTAATATTTTGCACCAAAAGCCAGTGCTTTGCCAGTAATCTCTGCAAAGGAAAAAAAAAACATTGGCAGCAGCTGTCTGTATGTTCCTGTACTAGAAATTCTTTTCATGAAGACAGGTGGTGTAATTTAAAAGCCAATGTGGTGCTATTTTGATGTGAATAATGTAATTGTTTACCCCACAATGCTAAGATTACTATTTATGAAAACATAAATAAAATTATACATTACTCCTACAAATCCTAACATTCTCGTTACTGTCAGTTTTAACATGATCCTACCTCATAGCTGTGGCTTAACAGCACCGGGGTTTAACAAGCGCTGTTGAGTGGAGGAAACTACAAAAGATGCATTCTCCCTTCCAACACCCACATATGCACTTACTATTATCTATGCATAAATATGCACAACATTATATATATATATATATATATATATATATATATATATATATATATATATATATAATGACTAATGGACAACTAAATTTAAACACAAGATTACACACATACTCCATGTATCATTACTTTTAATTTAGAACAAACATATTTAAGGCTCAACCCCAGTATCCAAAGGAGGTGTTTGTATGTCAAGAACAGAGAGTGCTGATTAAATGAATTTAAAAGAATTTAAATGATTAAAAGTGGCATCACCACTTTTGACTTTCAGGCACTTCTCGAAGATTTCATGTTGACTGGCCTATCCAGTTATTTAAGATACATCTAGCATAGCTGTACTGCTCTTAATGACTACCATGCTTGTTTGTTTGTTTGTTTGTTTGCTTGCGTGCTTGCTTGCTTAACGTATATCCCACTTTCCCTCTATGGAGCTCCAGGTGGCAAAAACAGTTCTCCTCTTCCCTATTTTTTTTTTTAATCCTCACAACAACCCTGTGAGGTCAGTTAGGCAAAGAGTGAGTGACTGGCCCAAGGTCACCCAGTAAGCTTGATAGCTGAGTGAGGATTTGAATCTTGATCTCTGAGGTTCTAGCCTTACACTTTAATCACTATATTTTAAAGATGTTTTTATATACAGGTGAAACTCAAAAAATTAGAATATCGTGGAAAAGTCAATTTATGCAAGCAACTGTTTTCATTAGCTACTGGAGTTTAATATATGAGATAAGACTCATGACATGCAAAGCAAGATACGGCAAGCCTTTGCTTGTTATAATTGTGATGATTATGGCGTGCAGCTGATGAAAACCCCAAAGTTGAAATTGTTAATTTGGGGTTCTCATCAGCTGTACGCCATAATCATCACAATTATAACAAATAAAGGCTTGACATATCTTGCTTTGCATGCCATGAGTCTACCTCATATATTAGTTTCACCTTTTAAGTTGAATTACTGAAAGAAATGAACCTTTCCATAATATTCAATTTTTTTGAGTTTCACCTGTAGCTGTACACAGCCCTCATATTTAAGAGAGGGCAGTACAGAAATACTCTAATAAGCAAGCAAGCAAGCAAGCAAGCAAGCAAGCAAGCAAGCAAATAAATAAATAAATACAAATAAATAAATAAATTCATTCAGATGTAAGTAGTATCACTACCACATATCACTACGGCATGTAGATGTCATAGCTATTGAAATCATAGTCTGGTGGACTAACAGTATCACTAGTGCTCTGAGAAGTATGGCACTGAGGCAATCACATAGCATGCAATCTGGTTGAATTGTATAGAAAGCAGATTCAAAATGCTACCAGAGCAGCATGGAGCTGATCATTTTGGTGGCTGTTGCGATGCTGAGGTAATTATTCATGAATTGGCCCTCAGGCAAAACCTCACAAAGAAAGTGCTGACTTGCTCATGCTTGTATACCTTGAGCCCTATCTTGTTTTATGCTCAACTTTACAATGGATTACTGAGGCATGTGCCCTCTACCAAGACTTGTAGACTATGACTTCCATCATCCCTGATCGTTGTCCACCCTGACTGTGGCCAATGGAAACTGTGTACTGCAACTTCCAGAAAAACAATGTTGGCGATCCATTGTATATAAACTCTTATTCTAGCAATGCCAATGCTTCTTGTAGACCTTCCTCAGGTGTTAAAAACCACTATCTGCACATGAGGCCTTGCGTCCTAAAAACTAGCTTCATCTTTGATCCCGGATGGCAGATAACATATGTGGAGGAGAAGGTTAGCTACAGTTTTGAATTAAACAGTAACAAAATGTACTGATGCAGATCAAAGACTAAAACTTAACAAAGGCTTAAACATCCTGAATTAGTCTGGGGTACTGTATGTTGGGGAGTGTGGGTGAGAGGTTGGGGAGAATATATAAAAAGTGAAGCCTGTAAAGGTAAGTTGTAATTTACAATACAGTTCTTCTTAGCACAGACATCCTCACATAGTCACTGAGGGTTTTAGAGGTTAAAGTCAGCCCCTTGAATTTATCCTGGTAACATATAGGCAGCCAGCGCAGATCGATGTCACACAGAGGGGTGAGTCAAATTTCTTATGGGATTTGATATGCATGGTAGCAAATGTGGTACCTTCAGGGCTACAATATCCATCATCCCTGAACATTGACCATGCTGGCTGGGGCATAAAAGGAATTATGGTCAAAAATAGCTAGAACCTGTGGGTCACGACACCTGTGCAAGTTGGCTTTACAAGAAAACCCCAAACAAGTATTGCTTGTAATCCTTAAATGCTACGGTGAATACAACTTCTTTTGCTTTGTTGGCACATTATAATGCCGAATTGACACTTGTCTTACATTTTAACACTTGGGAACTGATCTCTGATTGCTTGCAGCAGTTCAAGTGATGGTTACCCACAAGGTGCTCGCAGATGGAGTTGCTATTGCGACTCACTAACTAAAATGCACAAAACTGGTGACTGCTGAAGGCCCAAGGCCTAAAATTCATGTGACAGTAAACCAATGGGTCATCCTACCAAATAAAATTGAACTAGCTGGTCACCACACCAAACAGCTTTGGAAGCAATAAGCTAGAGGACAGCACATTAGCCACCCCTGTTTGACACTTGCCTGGTTTGCATGTCAAGATAAGCCACTGTATGCCTTAAACCACAGCTTAATCATGAATGCAGGGTTGGGAAAGAAGTCGCAAAGGGACCTTTGTGATGTGCGAACCAGCTCAAAGTGGATAGTAAAAGTATCCACAAAATGCCAAGTATTTTTTTCTATAGTTGCATACTTTTAGCTTTTCATGTAACACATTCTTAAAAGTGTCAATTTTGTACTCATGAGGTAACTATTTGCACATTGTGTGACATATATCAAGAAATCAAAACTCGGAAAGGAAAGGAAAGGAAAGATTTTTCTGTTTCAGGAACAACAATTGTCAGAAGATAAAGCAGGAACGCAATTAATAATGTATAATTATTAAGTCAATAAATTACACCTCATTGAATTTTGTCAAAAACAATTCTTAATAAACTTCATACAAACCAAACTGACTCTGCAAATAGTCTGGCTAGTCAAGTAACTTGGGCATTGGCATCTTAGAATTCATTGGAATTCAAATGAAAACAAATGGAGGAAGATACAATCTGTGATACTTAATACACATTTAAAGTTCTTCTCACCCTACTCCTTACCCCCTACCCCAAGCAGTCCTTCTACTGAGAAAAGCACAGGTAAGATATAAGCACTTTTTAAATAGAGTCATCACATCATCATCATCAACAGTGGGAAGATTTCAGTTTGCTGTAAACAGTTGTTTTCTAGGGCTTGTTAATTGAGAAATTCAGTATCTGTTATCTTAAGCATTTTCTTGCCTGGGTAGTGCAATGCCAAGGTAAAAAATCTTTCAGAAATAACTGGCCTATAGGCAAAGATTTGTGTATTTAAGAGTTCTGGCCTCTTGTGACTTAGGCCAACAAACTATTTTCAAAGGTCAGACTTCATTACTGCTGAGACCTGTTAACAGGAAAGGCAAGAGTTTTGCTCCTTCCATTGGATATGAGCAAAGTTCATTTTGTGTCAGAAACAAAAACTGAAAGTAGATGCAACTGCCGCTCATCTTTGAGGCTTCAGGTGAAAAATTCATCAGCAGCATGGGGCATGATTCACAGTTGTGTGCACCACAACATAGCTTCAGTAGCATTCCCAGACCGGTGCTCAAATTCTCCAAGTAAGACTGTTGGGGGGGATCTCCTCGATGCAGGCAAGTTTTATAGAATCTGGCTCCTTTTCCCTTATAAGGCATGCTAGTAACTGTGTATTTTTGCATGCCATTAACTCGAGAGACATGTTTACTCACAGGTAAGACTCACTGAGCTCAATGGGGCTCATTTCCCTGTAAGTGTGTACAGAATTTCATCCTCAGCTTCAAATCCGGAATTGATCCAAGGGTTAAGAACGCAAGAGGAGCCTGATGGATCAGCAGCCTGGACCAGCATCCTGTTCTTACAGTGCTACTCTCCCCTCCTGCAGTTTCAAGGAGCTGGTATTTAGAAGCATTGCTGCCTCTGGCCATGGATGCATAGTTCACGCATCATGGATAGCAGTCATTGATAGCCTTACCCTCCATGAAACCTCTTTTGAAGCCAACCTAGTTGGTGGCGATCACTGCCACCTGTAGGAGTTCCTTCAATTTAATTGTGTACTCTGCGAAGAACTACTTTCTTTTATATCTCCTGAATATTTCAGTATTCAACTTCACTGGATGTCCATGAGTTTGAGTGTTATGAGAGAAGGTGAAAAACTTTTTATTTATCCATTTTCTCCATGCCTTGCATAATTTTATAAACTTCTTAATCTCTTGCTCTCCTTTTCTCTAAACTAAAAGTGCCAAATTTAAAGAACTTCCTGTTGATGTTAATGTTTTCAGCAAAGCACTCCTCGTTGCATTTCTCCAGCATGTTCCCTTTCGTCTGAGGAAGAGAATATTTGGATCCAACCAAATATCACTGACACACTTGCTATGAGAGCCACTAGGATCAAGACGACAAAATATTTTTATAATTTAAGTGGTTGCATGTTGCAGCTGGGTGCATCATGCTTTTGAAACAGGCTGAACAATGCTTGAAAAGTATTCCAGTGTACATAAAGAGTTAAGCTGCTATGTGAGCTTTTGTGTATAATCTGTCTTTTCAGTAAGCTCTCATGTAAACTCTTTAGAATGTTATTTTAAATGTTTAAATCTACATAGGATTGCCGGATGAAATTTCCTTGGAGAAATTCTTGGTCCACTCAGTTTCTTTTCAATAGTGCCAATTTCCTTTCAGAAAAGTGTTTGAAGTCTTAAAATATATGTCTTGATACCATAAAAAAATGTTTCTTGTAATCTAGTAAAGGTAAAGGTAAAGGGATCCCTGACATTTAAGTCCAGTCGCGAACGACTCTGGGGTTACGGCGCTCATCTCGCTTTACAGGCCGAGGGAGCTGGCGTTTGTCCGCTTCCGCAGACAGTTTTTCCAGGTCATGTGGCCAGCATGACTAAGCCGCTTCTGGCGAAGCCAGAGCAGCACACGAAAACGCCGCTTACCTTCCCGCCAGAGCAGTACCTATTTCTCTACTTGCACTGTGTGTAAAACTTTGAGCTGATTCTCAAAAAACCAACAACATGGGTTTTAGAGGAGGAAAACCAGAAAAATATTTTTTCCCTTGTTTCCTCCTCTAAAAACGAGGTGCGCCCTATGGTCCGGAGCGTCCTATGGAGCGAAAAATACGGTAATAAAAAACTGATAGAAATACCAGTACTGTAGTTAAAACAGAGTGTGATCTGCTATCAGTTTGTATTGTAATCTATGGCACTGTTATTTCTATCTTTTGCTTGCTTTGTAGGCTGCTCTGGAAAATTTGCTTAATTTAAAGGCAGTATAGAAACATTTAAAATAAATAAATGCTATCTTCAAAGCATTATGAAGAGGGGAAACAAGACATTTTTCCTATAGCCTTTTGCAAGATATCTAATGAGGAGTACTGATCATTTTAAAAAAAATAAAGAGCAAAAACTACTGACATTGGTGGAGCCGTTCATTTATAAAATTGTCAAGAAAAGGGGGTAAATGATGAGATCAACGACACGAAAGTAAGAACCAAAGTAAAGGATAATTAATTTTGCTGCCATTAATCTGTCCTGATACATATAACATTTGACACAACAATCTAGTGTTCCCAGTACACTAGATTTCAGCCTGTAAAAGCAACAACAACCTCCTATACATTTTTCCTACATAAGACACACATAATCACGGATGGCATTATATTATTTCATTGCTTCTACAGGCCTAAAGCTAGATCTGAATAGTTTTATCCTGTCTTCCTGCATTACAATATGATACAGCATGCCAAATCCAGCCCTGACATTATGATACTTAAGATGAACTCACCAAAATCCCCACTTGCTATTGCATTCAATTCTGACTGTTGAAGAGTGCTTGAATTTACAGGAATTTACTAGTCCCCCTTTCTACTTTATAATCCACCATCTTCTCTCACTTTTCTCCAAGGTGCTGAAAAAGAGGAGCCAAAGAGAAGATTGCCTTATTTTACCTCCTGAAAATCCAAGCACTGCTGACCAAGGGACATCTCGAACTTTGTCAGCTGAATCTCTTATTGTAAGCTATCGACAACACTGCTTGGACAGGAAAAGAAATCTTTCATACTTATTCACTTACTTACTTACTTGTTTATTGATTTATTTAAGTTACATGGGGATTTACTTAGGCTTTTCCCCTCATTCAATTGCAGAATGGTCTGTGCAGAAGGAGCTGAGATCCAGCAGAGGTTCTTGCTGGACAGAGAGGGAGACTTTTTCGCCAATTCCCCATTGCTTCTCTAGCCTCTGGCTCCATACTTCTATCTATATCTCCCATGGTCATCCAGAGGGTGCCCCAAACTTCATGAGGAGTAGGGGGAGGGGGAATTGATTAAACAACCACACACAAAAATCACCTTCCCCCTCTTCTTCCAGCAGGTGTATCCCAATAGTAAAAGGCCACTTACAGGAGGTAAGGATCCAATTTATGAGGGTTTACTTGGGGCAATTTAACATACAAGACCAGAGTCGGATTGGTTTTCTTATACAGCAATATCCTCCCACAAATGGCATCACCTGAAGGAGACCATCACGCAACAGGCCCCACAACCACCAACCTCCTGGCATGCTTAACATTTATGGCATGACTAAGGGCTGCTAAACAGGGAAAACAGGACCCTCCAGTTCTACCCATAATCACTTGTGAAAATTACAGTGACATTGGTATTATCTTCACAACGGCAAATGAGACACTCAGGTGTTTAGAACATTTAACTAATAAAGAAAATGCAGTTGAAAGTTTGTGAACACATCAGTGCATGCTTTTCGGACTGGCATCCACTTACTAAAACCGCACTGCTGAAAATAGCACAAGGAATTGGTGGACATTATCGCAGCATTATACAAATAGGGAACAATAAACCCTTATCTCTTGCATGTTTACCTGAAAGTGAACAATTTGTGGGTTGTTGTTTTAAAAAAATCTCACCCTCAATCACTGTGGACTAAAGTCACAAATTTATTTTAAAACAGTACATTGCTTCTTAATTTGTTTTCTTCATTTCAGCCATTAATAATTAGTATGATAGACACAGCAATTACTGTCTGTGTCATTTAATTCCATGCCACTGATGGGTATTAATATTATAATTATAAGTTTTTTTATAGTTGAAAGTAGTCCGTTGAGATAATAATCCAAGTTTGAAGCATTACTAGCCAGAATACTGAGCTTTTGGGATGAATGTAATAATTCCTTGCACTTCCATACTGTTTTCATTTGCAAATAACTATGCAATGTAAATAAAGCTGAGTATTATTTTCTTTTCACTCAGAAAAGGACATTAGGGGTACAGCCTACAAAGAATCTCACACAGAAACTTCTTTTAATTTTGCGCCTCTCATCCTAATTTTCTAAACAATCTTTAAGAATAGAAAATAAGCAGAGAGCTGTATAAATACAATGTGTGCCAGTGGGGTATGTTTTTAACCATTGCACCCGGAGACGGCTGCTAACATACTGACATTTGTATCCTTCATTATTAAAAAGAAAGGCCTAACTCAAGCTCACAGTCCTCCTGACCATGAGAAACTAGGTCTGCAAGAATATATTAATTTTTTTAAAAAGATAGTTCATAAATGAATGCTTTTAGCCTCGTGCTTTAAAACAAAGGGTGCAGTTCTAATCACTATTACAGTGGTACCTCGCACGACGAATGCCTCACGAAACAAAAAAACCGCTAGACAAAAGGGTTTTGCGATCGCAGTGATGACTCGCGAGACAAATTTTTCTATGGCCGTTTTTCGCAAGACGAAAACGTTTTGCGATTTTCTTTTTCTTTTTCGCACAGCCGTTTCAATGCAAGCCGTGCCTCGCAAGACGAAATTCTCGCAAGACGAAGCGACTCGCGGAACGAATTAATTTCGTCTTGAGAGGCACCACTGTACTCTGAATTAAGCCCTGGGGCACTCGGTAGATTTGCTTTTGAGGAAATATACAAATGATTTGACTGTAACCTAGGAAAACTAGCTTTTAGTCACTCCAGTTGGCTAAAAGACCCCAGCTACCAAGCTACCAAGGGTAGGCCTGTTACCCTTCTCGCCAGAGAGGAATTATTTTCCGAAAATTGAGCATAAAAGTAAGCAACAAAAATATATTAAACTTGCCAGTGGTGCAGTAGGTGATAGTCTACAAAAGCTTATATGATAATGAACAACCCCGGTTTGCCATATGCACAGAGGTTATTCCAACTGCATCCATTTTTTATTTCTAATTTATCACCCCACCCTTATTCCCCAAGGGATCCCAGGGCAGCTCACAACAATAAAATTACATAGAAACAATTTAAATTTAAAAGAGCACTATAATATATTACACACTGCAGTTAAAACGTATGATTAAGTTAATTATATTAGCTACCAACCTCTACTCCCCATCCTTTGAAATTGCTCTTTACTGTCAGAAGGCTGCACACCATCCAACTCTGAGGGTTGAACTTCCTTCCCTCGACTGCAAATGTGTGCTGAGGCCAGAATTTTGAAAATTAAGGGTTGATTCACATAACCAGGCAAATCCAAAGTGGTCTGAATGACTCTGTGGACTTGCTAGCTTCAGCGAAAAGCCACCTCATAACTCAACCAACATTACAGATGTCAATGCAAGCTTTTCAAAAGTGGGTTGACAGTGGTGCAATAAGTATGTAAAAGAAAAGAATGATGATTGGATTACAGTATATAAGACTACTCTCATACAATAGTGTACCTTTCTAGTCTAGCCTCTACAGTGTAAATTTCAGTGGGAGATCATTATTTTTTGCGGGTTCATAGTCTCACTAACCATACCAGCATACTTTTGTGTGTGTGTGTGTGCGCGCGCGCTGAATTTACGTGGAAGTAGCTTGAGAAAGGAAAGGCCAGTAAGTAGACCATCTCCTTTCATTCTTCCTGTATTAAATGTAGAGCCTACAATTAAACTGGATCAGCCGTAGAAGTTACAGCTCAGTCTTAATCATTTGTCAAAGTGATGTTTAACCCTCCACAGACTACGACCCTTTTCTTCAAGCATAGCACCTTGGTATGCCAAGGTCTTCATTTAAAGTCTATTTTCTATTCCAGTAACTATATAGGCAGCAGTGGCGTATATGGTCGTCTCACACACAAGGCAAGGGATATCCTAGCAAAGCTTGTGAGCTCCAGCTTTATAACACCCAGGAGAGGAAATATCCTTTTACCTGTCAATTAGCTTTGACAAATCCACATCTTTATGGACTGAGCTACATCTGTTATGACCTTTGAGGAGCTCAGTTCCTTTCTGTTCCTAGATTGTGTCCAGTGGGCGTGAAGGTTACTGGACCCAGTATCCCAAAAGCTCTGCAACAGTAACCTAGACTCTGGTAGCTCAAATTATTCTTGCTGCTACATATCCCTGGGTCCCGTTGTACTGCATCAGTTCTGGACTAGGAAATGGGAGACCCAGCTTCAGATTCCCAATTTAGCCATTTATTTAGTAGCATATATGGTAGCTTTGGGGAAATTGCTATTTTTCAGTCTTATAAGGTTGCCAAAAGGACAAATTAGTACCACTAAATGGTTGTCTTGAAAGGATAAATATTATAGATGACTTTTTAAATGAAGTCAGTTATTACATTTTAATTGCAAACTGACTAAACAAAGGCTCAAAATCTGTATCATACAAACTTGCAGAATTATCTGATAGCAACTCGTTGGTTTTTGTTTAAGTTGACTTTGGTTTATCAGTCCATTTGATGCTAATCAGCGACTGCTGCTATTGAGATTATTATTTAGATCTAAAGGGAAATGAAAATTCCACCAGTCTGAGAAGAATTTTAAAAATGGCAGGAATAGGAGATTACACTGCTGTCTCTTTTTCACACCTGTAAGCACCATCTGTGTTGTGCTGTACATAATAATAAGGCTACAGTCAACCAGCTATAAATTGTGGTACACTTTTTAATGTTTTACCAAGCTTCCACTGTCTGCTGTGGTAGAATGAACTACCGTAATTCAAAAAGTGAAAAAATAATAATGTATTTTACAAAGGGCCAGTTCACACTGTACTCCAGCAAATAGGTTACACATATGGCAGAGTAAAGGCACAAACTTTGACTTATAACCTCAAGAGCAGGTCACCCCATGCAAATATGAATTCCCACCCACTTTTTAATGCAGTGGGAAGATTACATAGCTGTGGCCTATTTGCATACAGTTTTGTATATGCAGTATATGCAGCTGCAGGATTGTAGTAAATGTACGGTAAGGAGGACACAAGTCAATTCTGAATTTTCTGAACTGTCCACTTCAGACATACGTCTACACATATGATAGACAGTATAGGCATTCTGAAATCTTGTTTTCTAGAATAACATACTTGACTTCAACTCTATGGTTGTTCCACCAGATGAAGAAAATACATTCTACAGTTTTTGGTCAGTCCATGTAAATTGGCCTGTGTTTATCTGGTTTGCAAAAATGCAGCTTATTCAAATAATTCTTCCCCAGTGCAGATGGGGTAGCGTAACTGTGGTCATAGGTTAGAGTGTTAGGATTATAAATGCAAAGGACTAGATTCAGATGAAGCTACTCACACTTTAGTACCAGTCAATGGGACTTAATTCTGTAACAACTAATTTGGCCCATGGATTTCAACGGAACTAAAGCAACCTGCCTTAGTCTGCATGCAAACTAATTCCAAAACCCGTTTGACTAGCTGATTGCCAAGCATGGTTTTTGACATTTCAACTCAGCAGAACCCACAACAATAGCTGCATGGTAAGCTCTTCTGGGTGTGGTAAAAGAAGCTGGGTTGGGGATGAGGGTGCTGGTCAAAAGGGGGACACACAAAAAAAGCTTACTAAATATATGAAAACCTTGACCATGTAGAAGCTCTCTGGTGACAAAATGAAGAAACACATATAGGCTGTGCTGGGGGATGGGAGAATTTTAAATGGATTGGGGGAAATAGATACACTTCCATTAACCATCAGACCTCTCCACTCAGAATAATAATAATAATAATAATAATAATAATAATAATAATAATAATAATAATAATAATAATTTTTATACCCCGCCCTCCCCGGCAGGGCCAGGCTCAGGGCGGCTAACACCGAATATAAATTACAATAAAACGAAATGCTTTGCTTCACTAAAGTGCTACCTGATGCTTCAAAGTAATTTTATGAAGTCTTGATCCCTAGTATACTATTTATCAATATCTTTATAGAAAACATTCCAGACTTGTAGAATGATACTCATAAGGCTGACTGTGCATGACTGAACACTACAGTGACAATGGCTTTGGTCATGGAGCATGTTTGCTTAAGGAGAAGATCCTTCCAATAGGATCCTTAAGAAGAAAACACTACGGGTACAAGGCAGACATTCACTCTCCCTGTGCCCTAGGTAATTATTATCAAAACTCCAGAAGTCCTTTTCAAATATTCCTCTCCACGTATTCAGACAGTGAATGAAGGGCAGGGAAGTAAAAGGCACTGATCCTGCCTCCTAATCCGGTGCTGGTGCTGACATGGGCACCCACCCTGACCTCGGCTAGTTGAATGCAATGCAAGAACTGTACACATGGCTGAGAACCATACTCATGTCAGGATTCCCAGTCCTGAGGACAGGCGGTGTGTGTTAATTGATACATACGCATTCTTTCCTTCTGTCCAACTTACGGTGATTTGGCACAAGTTGGCAGATGCATGGAACTGGAAGCAGGTTTAGCCAGAATTACCATGCTCCCCTTGACACACTAAATGAACACATGGAAGAGGAGCATAAGAAGGCGGCTATGCTTGCCACTACAATTATTAGAACCAGATAATTACTGTTCTATTTGTGTTTATATATCCAGGAAGAAAGCAAATGCCATCAAGTGCCATTCCATTAAAACTAAGGGTATTTGGCTGCATAGATGAGCCTAGAAACAACTACAGATAGGCCAAATTCTATGTCTCTATTAAACCAGACGCTGTTACGAAAAGTAATAGAAACCACCATAAACAGAAACAGAACTGGCCTCAAATTTTGTTAAAGGTTGCATATGGTCACTTTGTTTTCAAACAGGTCAACAACAAAAATAACTATTTAAACATCCTCTTTCTAGCAAACTATAAAAAATGCAAAGAATCTCAAGATCACAAAGTTCACAGCAATTTTGAACATGTGCTCCCATTGACAGGTAGTACAGTAAGTCTCTCTCCCTCTCTTTTCTTTATCTTTTTCTTTCTACCACAGTTACGAAATTTTCCACTTCACATATGTGATCTAGAGTTCACTTACTGTTAGATGCTGGAACAGCCATGCCCTCATGATATTTGTGGCTACTTTGGGAAAGATGCCACGCTTTTTATGTCGCTTTTTGTCCTTATCTGGATCATCATCATCACCTGTGCTGGGAGAAGCTACACTGTTGTCCAAGCCGTCACCTGTAAATATATAGTGAATCAATTTTTTGACTTTTGCTAACTTGAGGTATGTTGACTAAAGTCTGATTTGGGGGTAGGTATTTTACTATTAACCATACATATTAAAATATCAACATGAGCTCTAAAAATTATGTCATACTGTATTTCATAGGTGGAAATAATTACGTCAATTCAGTTCTGGTTAAAACATAGAAGAGCATCAGCCATTTGTCTCTTTAACTAGAAAATGAGGTTAAGCTTATATTTTCCTCCCTAGAGGGATACAAATATGAAAAACAATGAAGAAAATTACACTCCAACAGAACTATTTTAAGCCACCTTGAGTTCCAGGGAGAAAAAGGTGAGATATAAATGCAGTGAATAAGTAAAACAAAAAAAGAAAAGAAAACTTGATTTGTGAGCAAACCAAGAACTGAATTTATAGTGTGCACCCCCAGCCAAAACAAGAGCAGCCTAATGTCAATATTACCATGTAAACTATATTCCGATCAGTCCAAATTCATTCAGATATTCTAGATGCCTCCAAAGCCATTTGACTATTCAACCCTTGGCCTTGCGGACATGCATGTTTTTGACCTTTGCAAGTACAAGTCCTTTTCAGCAGTTCCACATAAAAACCTGAAAAAGACCTTCCTGAGTCAGACCAAGGGCCCATCTAATCCAACATCCTTTTCTCACAGTAGCCAACCAAATGCTTATGCGAAGCCTTGCCAGCAGGACAGGAGTGCATCAACCAGCCATACTCCTATGTTTTCATTCTTCCACGCCAATGATACCCTCTGCCAAAAATGAATACGCCTTACATTAAGTATTCTGAGGGACAGTAGGATCACATGAATCTGCTTTATACCAAATCAGACTACTCTCTGGCAGCAGTTTGGCAGGATTTCAGACAATGCTCTTTTCCAGGACTGATCCCAGAATTTATTACATGCAAAGCATGCTCTCCATGGCTCAGCTGTGACCCCTACCAGCGAATTATGCACCACACATAAGATGTGTGGTTTTTATGCACAGTCATCTGTTTATTTCCAGATCACTATTGGTCAATATATAGAATATGGTTGCTCCCCGAGGGTATTGCTTGGGGCGCGTTTTTCAGCCCCATGGAGCCTTCAATGTGTGGTTCCTCAGGGGTCAGTTTTATCCCCTATGCTATTTAACTTCTACATGAAACCACCGACTGTGATCATTAGGAGCACATTGTCAGCAATATGCTGTCAACACACAGCTCTACTTCTCCTTTACATCTGCAGGTGAGGCAGTGGATGTGCTGGGTCCATGTCTTGCCTCAGTGATGGATTGAATGGACTGGATGAGATCCAATAATCTGAAGTTCAATCTAGATAAGACTGAAGCACTGTTAGTGGGTGGTTCCCTAGACCAGATGAGTGGGAGATTGCCTGCTCTTGATGGACGAAACAAACAAACAAACAAAATTCCTTCCAGTAGCACCTTAGAGACCAACTAAGTTTGTTCTTGGTATGAGCTTTCATGTGCATGCACACTTCAGATGGGTCTGTAACTTCAGATGGGGTTACACTTCCTCTGAAGGAGTGGGTACATAGCTTGGGGGTACTCCTGGATCCTCTGCTGTTGCTTGAGGCTGAGGTGACCTCGGTGATGAGGTGTACCTTCCATCAGCTTTGGCTGGTGGCCCAGCTGTGCCCCTATCTGGATAGGGATAGCCTAACTACTGTTGTTTATGCTCTGGTAACCCGTTATACATAGGGCTGCCTCTGAAGACGGCTTGGAAGGTTCAGCTGGTGCAGAATTCGGCAGCTGGGTTGCTCACTGGGACACGACAGTTTGAGCATGCTAGTTAGCTTCTGGGCCCAATTCAAAGTGCTGCTTTTGACCTATAAAGCCTTAGACAGCTCAGGACCACAATACCTCAAGGACCGCCTCTCTCCACATTAAACCGTCCCAGACTCTGCATTCAGCATCTGTGCCTCCCCCATGTGAGGTCCGGAGGGTGGCAACATGAGAACGGGTCTTTTTTTGTAGTGGCTCCCTGTTTGTGGAATGCTATCCCCAGGGAGGTTCGCCTGGCACCTTCATTATATATATTTTAGGCACCAGTCAAAAACGTTCCTCTTCAACCAGGCCTTTAGTTGATTAATCAATCAATTCTTTTTTACGGTCACCGACCAGCACAATAAATTGCATTCCATCGTCAATATTTAAATTTTTTGAAATAAACTAAAATAACTTATCTAAAAGGGATCAATCATCCTTTGATCCTTATTTTATATATTATTTACTATACGCTATAAATTAAAACAGAGTCTGTCTGGCTCTGATCAGGAGTTGATTTGAGTGCCTCCTGTATAGACGGAGCGAATTCTGATAGCATTGGCGCAGAATCTTGCCACCATAGCGGTGGTACTTGATTCATATTCTATAGCTTTTTAAGTGTGTTTGTGGGAGGGGGATGTTACTATTTGTTGTTTTTGTTTTGGCTATTTACTCGTGTTTTTACCTGTGAACCACCCTAAGATCTTGTGATGAAGGGCAGTGTATAAATTTAATTAATAAATAATGAGTAATGATATATTCCACTCTCGGTACCGAACACTGTGAAGGTGAGAATCAGCGTAATAACAATTCTTATTTTTATTATTTATTAAATTTGTATACCGCCCTTCATCAGTAGATCTCAGAGTAGTTCACAGCATTAAAATATAATACAAAAACACAAAATACATGTAAGGTCCTCAAGTGTTGCTCATGAGTAACCAGCCAAATTCCGTGGCTCTTTATTGTGCAGATATATACACTTCTGAGCATCAAAGATCATGTCTGACGTCAGAGTCCGGGAATTAGTCCTTCTGGTTTTTGGACCAAAATAAAAGCTGCGGGAAACGGAATCCCCTCCTATCTCCCCTGCGCTGAACCCCTCTGCACAGATAGGGCGCCGGAAGAGATGTGCCTTCCTTTGATCCTGCTTGGTGTTGAGGGCTCTGCTACTCTGCTAAAGTCCCGACACTCCCTGCCTCCCCGCAGTCCCTCTTCCCCACTAGAGGGATCGCTGCTGCCCCCAATGGACGACGAGGAATTGCTCAGGATGACCAGATGGGGTTCCCTATACGCCGAGCGTACTGACTCCACACTGTTCTGTGATGAGGGTGGTTCCCTGACAATACATTATTAAAAAAAAAAAAACAATAACCCCCATTATCGCCCACTCTCTCCCACAGACACATTAAAAGAGATATAGAATGTTATCAGCCAAACGCCTGGTTGAAGAGGAGCTTTTCCACCTGGTGCCTAAAGGTATATAATGAAGGTACCAGACAAACTTCCCTGGGGAGAGATTCCACAAACAGGGGGCCACTGAAGAAAAGGCCCAGACCTCTCATGGAAGAAGCATATGAAGAAGGGCCTCACATGAGGATTGCAGTGTCTGGGAAGGTTCACATGGAGAGAGGCGGTCTTTAAGGTACTGTGATCCTGAATCATTTAAGACTTTATAGGTCAAAACCAACACTTTGAATTGGGCCCAGAAACTAATTGGCAGTCAGTGAAGTTGGATCAGGACCAGTGTAATATGCTCCCAAAGGATCATTTTTTGATGTATAGCCATCAAGAGCATTCCTCAGTTTAACCATACTTAACCTGCTAATTTCTTTTTGATTCAAGTAAGGGTTTTTAACAGTATGTCAATTTACCCAGTTTCTTTATATGTGAATCTAAATTAGTGCAAACTGTTTTTGTTTGTGGTGTACTCATTACATGCTATTCATATTGGCACAAACACTGCAGGAAAGGACAGCAACTGAAACCTAAAAAGCAGTTTACAGATCAAGTTTGTGTAATGATTGGTTCTGGCCTTTCATCTTTTTCACATGGATAGAACGTCATATTGGAACTTCCACTGTCCATTATTTTTATGAGCGCATACTGTTTTGATGTAATTGGGGACTCTCCATCTCTACGCTCAAGGCAAAAATGATTTAAGTAAATATTGGAAAGATGCTATTTTTAAAAAAAAAGAGGCTCTTTAATCCTTTTTAAAGCAATGGTCTACAACACAAACAATAGAAAAATTAAAGCATTTCTTAAAAGAATATTTGTGACTGCCTTTATGGAGAGTTCCATATTTAATTAAAGGCTCGACTCAAACATTCATATTTCTAAAAACAGAGCCGTTGTAGAAAGAGTTGAGATGTCTTAGGCTGATAAAGTCTTTGAAAGCCTTTTATTCAGAGAAGCAATTCACCATATAAAATAATGATTCATAAAATAAACATGAGCAAACAACTCAACAGCATTTAACATTTCCATGGACTAATCCACTTTCTCTAGTTTGGAGAGGCAAGCGCAGAGGGGGGGGCAGGCGTAGGGGAGAAATATATTAGACAGTCATTGATTAAAAGTAAAGGGCTTCTAACCTAATGACATTGTCTTTCACCAAAGCTTTTCTGCCTATTCTTCTTTTAAATAAATACATTCTATCCATTTCTGCCCCCCTCCTGCAGATTATTTTAGCAAGTGCCTGGGCTAGGAGAGAATTCATTGATAATTTATGGAAATATCTACTATAATCCAAGGGAGATGACTTTTTTCCAGCTTTGTGCATCAATAGATAATCAAGGCCTTAAAGCAGCCTTAGCTCCCCATTACCTCAGGCAAAAGAATTCCTGAAAGCATGCCTTCAGGGCACCTGAATTATATACTCCATTAGGAGGGGGGGAAGCTTTCTGCATTCCATGTATAACACTCCCCAGAACCTTTCCTGTTTATTTCTGCTATATGAAAGCAGAAACATTAGGAACAGAATCTCCCCCCTCCTTTTTTTTTTAAGTGAAGACTTATGTAGATACAATGGAGAAACCTTTCAAGCAAGAGCCAGATCACCTCCTTTCAATCACAGGCACTGACCTATCCCAAATAAAAGGTTTCTGTTACATCATTAGCTCAAGCCAAAAACAGCCTTGGCTTAATGCACAGTTTGTTCTTCCTACTGTTTTTAGGCAAATACAGCTACTTTGCTCCCATCTGGGAGGGAAATTACACTGCTGGGCTGTAATCTAAGACAAGGTTTTCATTGCTTTCAATCCCATGTAAATACTTATGCGTGTTCAGAGAAGCTTAAAACAATAAACTCTAGTCCTGTCTGACAGAAGATAAGGGGAGAGGATAAGAGAAAGAGCAAATTAATGAAATAGAGTTCCTTAGAAGAAATTACTTTCATAGTTTTTAATACATCGCTTAACCATTTCCACTTGAAAAAAAACAACAACAACCTGAAACTTGATTCTTTGTCAAAGAAAAAAATCTCAGCTGAAAGCCTAAATAGCATTTCCATTCACTCTGCAATTTGATACAGTCACCTCTGTAAGGTCTCTTGAGAATGCTTTTCCTCTCCTGCTACCCCCTTCCTACTTTTTTTTTAAAAAAAAAGATCAGTAAACAAAACTTGAAGAACCACTGACCAGCCACATGGTAGCAGCTAAGAACCACATTTGTGAAATGTCAGCAGTGACTTCATTCTTGAAGTTGACTTCTCCTGCCGCCAATGAAGGCAAGCTGAAAAGGTGGAAATAATCATAAAAATGATGCTAGTCCATAAACAAGCTTACAGCCTCATTAGTATAGCAGTAGGCTCCACTGGGTGATTTATGCTCGTTTTGCTGATGCCATGAGGAAATGCCATAGGGCAACTTTAGCCAACTGCTAATGGTTTCTGACAGCTTCTTAGCAACTAGTGCAAGCAACGCTGTGGCGTTTGCTAGTGACAGAAACTGAAAATGTCATATTATCTGTCCATGTGTCACGAAGTCCGTGTGGCAATTAACTAGTAGGCCAGTGACTGAGGGGCCAGAGACTCTTAAAAATGGCCCTTGGCGATTCAAGGGCATTGCTTGAATTTGCGTTGCACATATGCAACATTCTAATGCAGAAATCTGGCTCTCGGTACCATCTCTGTCATGGTCACTGATGAGGCGGAGAATCAATATAATACCTTTTTTCCCCTAGAAAGACACTCTCCTTTACTTTCTTCTTTAGATACTGCACAACATTATCAGAGTAATATAAAAATAAATATGTCTTGATACGATTGTTTGCAAAATACCTGAATCTCTGTTTTTGAACACGGAAGGGTGGGTGGGTATGGGGGAGTGCTAGCTGTTTTTCTGCTCTTTCACAAATTAGTCTAAAAGGATTTGAGATCACTGAAGCAGACTCATTGCCTGTCAAATTGCTAGGAGCATAGGACTCTGCACAGCAACTAGACACTATTTAAAAAACAACAACACACACACACACCATAAACCTTCTAACAAGCAAAATGAGAGTCTTGGCTCCACATTTCAGTTTCTGAGCTATCAAAACCATGCATATATGTCAAACTGTCAAACCTTTCAGTGTGGCCATTTGTCCTTTCAAATAATATTTAAGAATTATTTCTGCAATGTTTTACAGGTCGTGGTCTAGTCAAAGATATTTTGTACTACAGTTCACCCATAGAAGATTTCTTGTGAATCCTGGCCAATCCCCACAGAGCACTGCAGGTGACCTGTGGCAACTCTCAAGATTGTCAGCCAGCTCAGATTTCAAACATGCTCACCTCAAACATCCCAGTTGCCTATTTAAGCACACCCAGGCATTTAGGCTGTGCTATCTTGTTCCTTTCAAGGAAGGATAAAGCAGCATTTATCGTATTCAGGTCATTCAATGAGTCAGGCTGGCCATGTCAGCAGGGGTTCCTCTCATTCAGGTCAAATCTCCACCCCTTCTCTTCCTACAACTTCCCCTCTGCCTCCCCCATCACCCCTTTTCTAACCTTCAGCCCTCCCCTCAAAACTACATGCACAGCATCGGTAAAAGCCTGAAAAGTTCGCTAGAATTCTACTCCTCCACAGAAGCACATTTTATGTTTATGAGTCATGTTAATCTGTTAACAAAATGGTTGAGAGAGTAACTGTGCCCATGTCCTGAAATAGTTAATAAAAAGGCAATTTTCAGATGACTTTTAAAAATAGGTTTTTTGCATTTCCCATGCCTGAAATACATACATTTGTATGGATTCTGTATTATTATCAAACAATGTTAAAATAATTGCATGAACAGCTGATCTCACAGGCCTCTCCAGTTTTACCAGCGACTGCATTCAGAAAGCTAGCATACAAAGGAAATAATCCTACACACAAGGAAGCCTACCATCAGCACGAAAAGAAAAAAAGTAACTCAAGGTAAGAGAAACCACATAGCATAGCATTGCCAATACACCCACAGACAAATGAATAGGACCAAATCAAGGATATTTATGCAATCCACTCTGTGTGAGACTGGAGGTGGTGAAGTATGAGAGGGTCAGGATGCTAACCCCATTAAGGCACTGCACAGCAAGTAATGTTCTAACAGAAGAGGAATGTTCCAAAGGCACGTACGTCCCCCTACCAATTGTGCATTGCTTAGGAAGGATAAGCCAACATAAAATTGGGGCCCATGAGGAAAAATGTTTACCACATGTATATGTCTCCTTTAAAAACCTTCACTTCCCCAGTGCTACATTCAAGCCACAAACACCCTCTCATTTGTTCCCTGCTAAAACACATGCATGCTAATCGACACTGGGGTTTCTCCCACCCCCCAATGGCTGCAACCAGACTTCCTCCCATTTGAAAGATGTGCAGTTCAAGTGGATTATGTGAGATAAATTAGATTAAAGTTGCTGCAGAAAATTCAGCTTTACCACAGGCCTGAAAATGACAAAGCACTGGAATTTACAGAGCCAAGGACCACAAGGCACAGAAGGCCACATTCCAGGCTTCAGCTTGTAATGATCCATTTTTAGATAAGAATCTCTATCCACCACTTTAAGCAGTTTGTGGAGAGCATGTGGGGGAAACGGACCAAACAGCATTAGCAAAATACCTACAGAAACTTTTAAAATGCACCCTGGACTGCAATGTTCCATTGTCATGAGAGCTTGCCAAAGCCCTTTAAGCTCACTTCCCCCCTCCTCCCCCTCTTCTTCTCCCAATTTTTCACACTAAAGGTCATTTTAGCCCCTTAGAAGAAGACATTTCGGTAGCACATTCTTTGCTCAAGAATCTAATACAATAAAAGTATCTGCTCTGGCCAGAGACTATTGGATTTTAGATTAGAGTGTTGTGCTCAGTTCCAGTGAAACAATAAAAACCACATACAGCTTCAGTTTATGGTCCTTTAAGGTAATGTGTGTTTTTTCCCCATTTATTTCTTTTATATTCAATAAACAGAGAGGGTTTTAAAATGTATGGCTACGTTTCCTCTATGGCATGCTTTTTTAAATAAAAAAGAAATAAATTTGATGTTTTCTACTAAGTAGATAACCTTTTTGACTCAAAAAGTTTTGATTATTCAGGAGTACATTTTAAAAAGGCATATAGACCACTTAAGTACAGACAGGTCAATGCAAGTTTGGCACTTAATTAACATTTGCACCTTTAAATTATCTGCCCTTGAGCCCAGCTCTATATGTGTCTCTTTTCTCCTCCTTCTTTGCATACTAAAAATGCCTCAGATTCTTTCTGCCAACCATTCTTGACTCTAGATGCTGGTTTCACTCACTGTAAACTAATGATTACATGATCAAAGCAAGTTCATGAGAAACTAATTGCTGAAATTTATAACTGGGGGAAAATTGAGGGCTGACATCTAATATTGTACATATACGTTTGTTGGCCACATTAGAATGTAGACAGTAGGTTTCATTTTGCGTTCACTCTGTTCATTATTCAACAATTTTATAAACTGATGAAGAACCATCACATGATGAAGCAGTAGCACATAAAAACCAGCATGATGAACCGGGGGGAAACTAGTAAACTTTTGCATGTCTCACTAACTGGAAGGCAGGTGTTGTTTTTAATGCACACAAAAGTCCAAATTTCATTTGAATTCTTAGATTTGAAATGACCACCAGGAGATAGCATTTGGGAATGCTGGTTTGTATCCAAAGATGCCACCATACAAGCAGTGCTAACCTCCTGTGTTCCACCTCAAGCACATCTTGCTTCCCTCTTTTCTATGAACTGACTCCAAAGGATCAGTGGACCCTCCAATGCAGGGTGCAGTAGACACTTTCAGTAATGCCCTATAGACAGAAAATTACTTTTTTGCAATTATCAGTCATATATTGAATTTTGTAGGTGCATCTTGTGATAATAGGACATGTGCATTATACCTGCCCTTTAGAATATATCATACTGAAGCTCTTATTAAGTGCTGTTAGTACAGTTGTGTACCACAGCAGCCTAAGAAACATCTGCACAATGCTTGATTTCCTATCACTTGTTAGTCAACACTTGATGACTAGGAGCTAAATGTGTAAACCAGCTGAATGTTTGAACCAACTCCATTGAAAAAGCCTTGTGTTTGAGGTGATATGTAATGTTCTTTCTGTGCATTCACTTGGTCTGCTTTGAATAAAACTTCATTGAACACCACCCCATAATATTTTAATACAATTAATTTAATGAGAAACAAGCAAGTTTTTACTTCTGCTAAGAGAACCTTACAAATGCATTGCAATACTTTATAAAAGAGTGATATGTGCAACTTTAATCAAACACTAAAGGGGAGAGCATCTCTGCTTTCTAATATGGAATATCCTTACACAACACATGCTAAATAAAGTGGATTTAAAAGCAGTACTATAGGACAAATAAATGTGCTTTCAACATGTAGTCTGATTCTTAGAACAAGACAAAGAATAGAATAATGTCCGACAGGAACAATGGAACTTGTTCAGAATGCAGTTTTGTTAGAGATAACACAAGTAACAATGAGCCAAAAAGCACAAATAGGACAAATTCATTAGGTACCACTTATACTGAAACTGAATTGTGGTTTGGATACACAGTAAAGAATCACAGAACCGTGGAATTGGAAGAGACCACGAGCAACTCAAGTATTTATAAAGATAATTTACTGACCTCATAATTTGAATACATGATTAATTTCAAAAGAGAAGAGTAAGAAGCTGCTGCTGCTGCCATGTAAAATGTTAGTTACCAACTTTTTAAAAAGAAAAGTGTGCATGATCCTGCGCTTTTAACAGCAGCAGAACACACAGAAATTCAGCAGGACAACTTTTTCCACTGCTGTTAAAAACAAAAAGCAAAAAAGGAACAGAACCTAAACATTTTCCTCCAAAACATAGCTCTTCCAAATGATTTATGTGCGTAAAAAGCATTGAATAAGGACAAATTCAGCAATGCAACTTTGTGCTTAAACTATCCCACAACACAAAACAAACTAGGCATCCAGTCACAATTCACTTGTAGCATACATCTGAGAAAAGGGCCGCTGTACAAAACTATTCATTTTGCACATGCAGGTAAGCTCAACCCTTCCACAGGGCCAAATGTGTCCCCCAAAAATTCTGCCAATAGAGAGCGAAGGCAAGGAATACTGCTGACAACATGCACCGATTCAGTGAGACTTAACAACATGAGACCTGCTGCACAGGCGCTCGAGACACTCCCTCCTTTTCTCTCACAGGCCTGGACAAGGAAAACTATCCATACCTGGGAAAGGGGTGGGAAGAGGGGCCTGCTTTCTACCAGCGAGGATACAGTCACATTGTTCAGCCTGGAGTTTTGCTTTAGGGGCATGATAACATCTCACCCATACAGATGCGCTTGGTGTCTTTCAGCTCCCCCAACAACCTCATTTTCTTTCACTCACTCAAAGTTTACAGTCCCAAGTAGCCTATCAACGATATGTAGTTATCAAAACCAAAGAAGCTGAAGGAAACAGGATGGTAGCTTACCCCGCTTCAAAAGTACGCTGATGGTTACAACAATAAATGAGTTTAAAAACACATGCAGTTTTTCTTTTCTTGAGAAGTGCAGTGCCAGCTCTTGAAGCTGCTGCCACACTTTTTGCATCACCAGCAAACCAATGCTAAGTTCCCTTTGCTCTAGGCAACACCATTGTCTTCCCCTGCAAATCATGCACACCATGTATAGAAGCTTCCCCTCAGCATAGACATTTGCAAAGGATGCCTTAACTGTGTAAAATTGCTTCTTGGCAATATCTGTCACAAACTGATACAAACAAGACACTGTCTCATCCACCTGAACACAAACGAAACTTAACTTCAGCCTCTTACAATGTTTTTAGATGTGTATGTATATACACCAGTGGAAGACAGGAGTGCCTGGCATGCTCTGGTCCATGGGGTCACGAAGAGTCGGACACAACTAAATGACTAAACAACAACAACAACATGTATATACACACACACTTATAAGCTTATTAGTCTACATCAACTCTGTAAATGATAGATTTTTAACACCTGTTTTATGTATGAGAGTAGATTGCTTCTTTGGTTAACTGGAGCATCATGTCAGTTGACAGAAACAAATGTTTATTAAGATTCAGAGGCGCCCAACTATCTCCTGATCAGCAGTTAAGATTTTAATGTAATTAAAATTTGAATAATATTTAAAACCATGGGACTAAAACACAAAGTATGAAATAAGACTATAGATTGCATTAGTTAATTCATACCATATTTCTTTTCTGTTGATCAATTAATTAAAATATTTATACCCCACCTTTCCAAGGGAAATACGCAAGGGGACTTGATGCATAAATTAATAAAAATGAAAATCAAATAAAACAAGCAGGAAAATAATGTAAATAAATAGATGCAGTTGTGGGAGAAGCAGTAGGAAATAATCCCACAGTCCACATTAGAGAAACCCAAAGGCTTCCCGAGGAAGTCTTTGCTGCAAACCGGAACAGTGACGAAGACAGATAGAATCTCTTTAGGCAGGTAATTCCACAACCTAGGTGCTGCAGTCAAGATGCGCTGATTCAGCCCCACCTGCCATACTCCAAATGATGAACAGGGACCCTGTTGTTGAGCCAAGTACTCCGGTAGTTATCAGAAAAACTCACATCAGATAATAATCTAGCCAGTGCATTTTAAACTCGGTCTACTGTGAGGATGGATTTATGCCTGCACAGGTGTTCCAATACATTTAGTATAACATCTAAAAATGACTTATGTGCTAGATCCATAAAGCACATAGTGTTAACTACACTGGTAGTGCATTACAAGAGTCACAATGTTCTGGCTTGCTAACACTCAACATGTATAGAGGAGCATAAAAAGTAAGAATCTTGTCAATGAGACATCAACCACCTGCACATAGAAGTGTTTTTCATGTGACAATCTCATGCTTAGACACCCAGCAGCCATTTCAAGGAGATAAAGCCTCCAGTAATTTATCTGAGCTGGGTTCATCAGGGCTTAGCCCTGGAGCCAACGTTCAGCTCCAGCAACAAGTCTGGGAATGTAAAGGTAATTGTAATGAAAACAACACATCTGCAGAATGCGTTTCTTCACCACTGAGCACCAGCAACCAGTCTGCAGACATCTGTGATTATAGCCTTAATTGGGTATTATAACCTCATGTCCCTGCCAGCCAAAGCCCCTTTCGATCCACACTTTTGGGGGTGCCTGAAGAAGGAACCATGCTACCCTGCTATATGTATAGGCTTCACCCCCTATGTACAACCATGAGTTATTTGGGTTCTGTATCACAGGGAAAACCTACAACCGGACATATGAACCTCTCCTCTAAGCATGGATGGCAGCGATCAGGATGGGACCAAAAGGCCTGGGCCTGCTCTCCTCTTGAGTATTGTTATTTGGATGAGCAGACAGCACCCAAACGGATCAAGTGTTCAGGGCTTACGGGACATACTGGAAAAGTTTCAACCCAGCACCCTGTCCTCAAATTCACTGTAAAGATCTCGGCTTTGCTCTCTTCTGTCACACTGAGGCTGGAAGCGCCTGCTTGCTCTAAAGCTAAGCATGACATGTTATCTCCACTCACCCTTTTCTTCTCTTCAAGTCCCCTGGCCTGTATGTAGGATCTGGAGGTTGTGGCATGTCCCTCTGGCTTTAGCTGTTTTTAATTGTTGAGGGATGTGGGTGGCACTGTGGGTTAAACCACAGAGCCTAGGGCTTGCTGATCAGAAGGTCGGCAGTTCGAATCCCCGCAGCGGGGTGAGCTCCCGTTGTGTGGTCCCAGCTCCTGCCCACCTAGCAGTTCAAAAGCACATCAAAGTGCAAGTAGATAAATAGGTACCGCTCTGGCGGGAAGGTAAATGGCATTTCCGTGCGCTGCTCTGGTTCGCCAGAAGCAGCTTAGTCATGCTGGACATATGACCCGGAAGCTGTACACTGGCTCCCTCGGCCAATAAAGCAAGATGAGTGCCACAACCCCAGAGTCGGACACAACTGGACCTAATGGTCAGGGGTCCCTTTACATTTACCTTTAATTGTGTGCATGAAGCTTTCACTGTTGAAGAAAACCAATGCACCTCTGCTGCCACGCACACCGCCTTGCCTCTGTGATTGAAGGGGCCTGGGGCCACATGTCAGTGCACCAGCCCCAAAGCATGATTACCCCACACGCGCATGCCACCACAGATGTTGGGGGGCTGGCCCTCTGATTTAGAATGGGGGGATTGGCCCCCATGCCCCCCCCAAACGTGGCACCTATGTCTGCTGCTGAACTCACACTTCCCCTACCCCACCGACCTGGTCCAAGAACTTATTCCCATATTGAGCATTATTGGAGCTGATTATAGTTGAGTGAACAAGGGAATGGCTTTATGAGTTATGTGAAGTTGCAACAAAACTTGAATGGTTTCAAGAAAGTTTATTTGTTTGTAAACAAACAATCTACAGAATGGGGAATGTTAACAGAACAGCATTATCTCATGAGATCATAAAACTGCTGATGGAGTGAACTCTAAACACATGTTCAGTGAATCGGATATCCAAAAAAATCCCCTTCTCTTTCTGCAGGTTTCAGCCAAGTCCCTCTGAGTCAATGGAAGACAATGTTTGTGGAGGGACTATCGCACAGCATACGATGCCACAAATCTTTAGTTGTTAGAAGTGCATTCGTTGTTTATCCAGATTTTCTGGATGGCATCTAAAATACCTTTTAGATTCATCTACGTACATGATACATTAATGAAATGAGGCTACATGGAAGCAGATAGTAGATTAGAATGTGATAAAAAAAACCAACAACAGATAAGAAAAACAAATAGATGATGGGAATATAAATAGCTGGTCTCTAGGCTCCCATCTTTAAAATTATGTAAACAGGGTATGGGGGAAATGAATATATTAAAACACACTTAACATTAAAATAAACTGAATAGCAATTAAGAATCGGAAGCTTAAAGTATGCCAGAACAAGAAGAAAAGCAGGAAGGAGAGAACCACTGGCTCAAAAGAACAAGTTTTAACACACTCTCTGCTGTGCATGTTGTTTGTTTTTCTAATCTTAGAAAATTAGGTGTGCAAGTCAAATCTGCCCCCAGGCAGCTTTAACTCCAGCGACCTGCCCTCATTCTGCAGAACACCCTGGGTCTTGCTGACCTTGCCAGTAACACAGAGGTCATATTTTCACATGGATGAACTGATCTTGAACAATTTCTCCAATGTATTAAGCACAAAACAGGCTTTTCTTCAACATCAAGCATGCATGACTTACCCTTGCACCTCTCCCCAACATAACACACGTTTTGGGAGGTAAGGGGTCAAGGACCCCCACACACTACCTACTAGCACCGAGGTACACATATGTCCTCTTTTGCAGTTTACCAGGATACGGATACAGAATGAGGTTATTCTACATTCACTTTTATTTGTTTTTATTAGGCGTCACCTTCAACAAGCCAGGGTCAAAGTGTCATGTAAAGGTTGTTTGTTTCTATTTGCAGTAATTGATATGAGAAACTTGTGGCTGTGATAAATTATGTTTCATAGCACGATGGGAAAGAAAAGCCACTGGGGTGACACAATATCTAGTTGTTCCCACTTTCAGACCAAAAAAATTAAGAAGGGGGAGATTCCAGGCCAATTCCCACTTTCTCATGAATTTCACAGAGAAGAACCATGACAATTTCTTCTGTAGTGTAGTAAAGACACCATTTTTATTTATTCATCTAAAATATTTGTAAACTGCTCTCCATTGTTCGTACAATCCCAAAGTGAGAAACATAACAATACAATAAGCTATATTTCATCTAAATGGAACTTAATGTAAGAAAATACAATATACTAAAGTCATAACTACATCAGCTGAACAAGGGGCACCACTGTAGTTAAATGCTTGTGTGAATAGCTATGTTTTTACTATTGCAAGGTTAACCTGGAAGCTTCTGAAAACAGAACAAACCGAGTATGTTCAGAATAGCTAGGCAACCTTGTATTTATTAAGTGGGAAAACATTCAGATTTGTTTAACCTATTGCTAATGTTCCCTTCAAGAGAGTTTTACAGGTTGGGTATCTTGTCATCTGACCCCAAGCTGAATTGCTCCGCACTACGGAAGGAACTTCAAGTGCCCTCTCCAACACAAATGGCATATAGTGGATAACAAATAAACTACTTTTTTTTGTTCTTGCCAGCAAATTCACTGGTTCAGATTCATATTTTACTACACCTGTATTACAGTCACCAACAAAAAATTGTCAGGAAGTCCAATCTGCATTGCCAGAGCAAAATATAGATGTTTAGCTGATGTGAGGTTACTCTAATCCTGCCATTACAACACATACCAGTATCAGTTGGCCAGACTGGAATTATTTCTACTACAAACTGTTGTTGTTGTTCCTATACCACCCTTCAACTGAAGAACACGGGGTGGTTTACAAACAATACACAACATGATAACAAACAACAACTCCCCCCCCCCCCCGTTTTAAAGACCATAGTATTCATTTTTTTCTGTCTGACCTTCTTGTGTCCTTGTGCTATTGAGGGCAGCTTACAACAATTTACAATCCACAATCCATTTTTAAAAAGTAACAATTGCAGAGGACAGAGATAAAAATGATATTCACTAATTAAATTTAGTAGTCAAAAGCCTTCTGGAACAAGAATGTCTTCACCAGCCAGCAAAAGACAGAGTGGAGTCTATCCACATTTCATGGGGCATTCCATTGTACTAGTTTAGCCACCGAGAAGTCCCCATTATTTATAGTAATCAATTGTGGCCCCCACCCTAGGCGGGGGGCTACCAAGAAGGGCCTCTGCTTCTGATTTGGGAACATAAGCAGGATGGTAGTGGAGGAGGTATGACCTCAGGTATCCTGGGTTCAAAGGGCTTTAAAAGCAACCACAACACATTGCATTGTGCTCCAGTGCTGGCAGTACACGAAAGGTAGAACATGGGTTTAATATAGACACACACACACACACACACACACACACTTGCTGCATTCCAGACCTGCAGCTTCTGAAGGCTCTTTTAGGTAGAGCACCAGAAGAACCCTTTGGTACTTCAAAACTGATTTTTCAAGGGGAGTGCAACCCCCTTATAAACAGGTTGAATCCCTATTCCAGGAGCACATCTGTCCTGAGTCTCAGTTTCTTAGCCCTCATGCAGCCCATTACCAGTCTCACTCTGGTCAGCAACCATGCTGCAGCATTCTGCAGGTTCCAGGTCAAGCACAATGGAAGCTCCACGAAGAATGCATTACAGTAATCCAGTACTGAAGCCACCAATACTCGGCTACTGGCCACACTTTCCTGGTTGGTCCAAGAATGGTCACAATCATTATACCAGCTATTGCTGGTACCTTCTGGTGCTTCCATATGATGTCATGATGCTATATAGCCAATCAGATCTAGCTATGTGATGATATTACTGAGGAAAAATAAAGCCCTCCCACAGCCCTCACAAGGAATGGAGAGAGAGGAGAAAGGAAGCACATCCCTGTTGCCTGTGCATATAGATCATACTCCCTTACCATGCTGTGCTGGTGGTTTCATTGTTTATTAAAACTGCATGGTAATTTTCACCCCATTATAGTTCTATTTAAAGATGGGAGGTTGGCTTATCTATTTCCTCTTCGAACTGTAAGAGGGCTAAAAGCATCATCATCCTGGAGGGAAAGGTTGTGAGGGAACTCTTGAGGAAGGGCCATAGCTCCATGGTACAACATCTGCTCTGCAGGTATAAGGCGGTATACAAATTTTAATGATGATGATGATGATGATGATGAAGAAGAAGAAGAAGAAAATGGCCCCCATTTCCAACCCGGGCATCTCCAGCTTAGAGCTGGGAATGTACCCTTTCTGAAATCCTCGAGATCTGCTGCAAGTCAGTGTAGGTAATACTGAGCTAGCTGAACCAATCAATGTTCTGACTGTGTGCCTAGGGTCATTCATAAACTTAAAATACCATGTTGAAGAGGAACACAAAAAACAAGACTCTAGACTTCAGAAAAACAACTAGACCTCTGCCCAGAAAATCTAAACACACAACATTTTGAGAGGGACATTCTGCATCAGAACCATGCTATCACCCTAACACAATTATTAGCTCTGACGGACTATCAAGTTCAAAGACAGGGACAGAACACTGCCTTAAATTTCATAAATGTAGATGCAGATATACAAAACTGCAAACATTTCTAAGTATTATGCACATTCACAGTTTCTCAAAGGGGCACTGTTAAAGTAAAAAGTTTAATGTGCATGAAATGTCATGTTTGTATGCACCGGTTAAAACTTATGTAAAGGTTTGCATTTCCAAAGCAGAGAAGTTTATATTAAGCAAGAGGTTCCACGCTAGGTGAAAGCAGAAGGCTAGCATTTTTCTCAGAGCAAGAGAGAAACCTTGAGAAGTCAGTGATGGTTAACAGTAGCAGATGAAGCTAAGTTTTGCAATGATGAACAACTTTAGTTTCTCTCTCTGGGACCAAAGAGAGGAAAGTTTACTAAACTGCATAAAGGACTGAACCACATCGCATGCTAGTTAAGTGCAATGTGTTATTTTGGATTTTGTTCTTGGAATGTTTATAATTATGTAACTAGCATTTAAAACTGTTCTGCATTAAAGCTTTGAAATTCAGTCATGGGGTGGAAAGCTCATTTATTTCTACACAAGGTCCAGATCAGGGATTATGCTGAACAACTCTAACAGACATATCTTGAATTTAAATGCTCATGAATACCGTAGATAATATGGTGATAGTTTGTTAACGGGGTGATGGGGGAGAAAGGGTCACTTTTCATTTTAAGTCAGAAATCAAAATACAATTACTTAATCTCAGCAGTAGAACAAGATTAACAAGCCCCAGCCTCCCAACATCTAGTCTTTTCAGAGAGTTAAAAAGTCATGAAGTCCTATGTTCCTGTTACCTAATTTTCAACATCTATAGCTACAAAAGGAAAAGAGAGAACCAGAAGTGTCCTTAAATATAACTGAACACAAACCCAGGTTTATTTCAGAGTGGAAGCAACTGTACAGTGGTACCTCGCAAGACGAATGCCTCGCTAGACGGAAAACTCGCTAGACGAAAGGCATTCGCTAACGAAAGGGTGACTCACAAGACGAATTTCCCTATGGGCGTGACTCACAAGACGAAAAATTTTCGCGTGTTTTTCCCCCCGTCAAACCGCGCTTCCCCTGTCCGTGCTTCGCAAGACGAAATTTTCGCTAGACGACAGCACTCGCAGAACGAATTAATTTCGTCTTGTGAGGCACCACTGTAATTATTATTTTACATTTAATGAAGGTTTTTAAAAGAGTGAGCATTTGATACGTCACACAATGAAGCAGCACTTTTAAGTTTCTATGAAATGAATGGGTCCTAAAAAGAAGTTAGCTGTGGCTTGATCATGCCAAGCAAAAAATAAAAAGGGGGGGGAGAGTTGACAGGCTAAATTTGAAGAAAAGCAGCTTAGCAAAAGCACATTGTGGGTGAAGTACAATAGAGTTATTATTTTTTTATTGTTAAATATATTGCCCACCCTTCACTAGCAGGTCCTAGGGTGGTTTACTATTTTAAATTCAGAATTAAAAACGGTTAAAACAAATTACAGTCGCAGGAATAGGGTGGGTCCTGAAAACACACATCTCAGGTGTTAACAGATTTTGCACCAGCCTCTCCAGGCCTCTTCACGGTACTATTAGTATACTAGTATATTTTCATCCTTTAAGAATATTTGTTAATTAAAATCCTTTTGTGAGATAGTGCACTGACGTGACCAAGGTTTTATATCTAATCAACAGTAGGACTGGAAATGATTTTTTTTTTACTCTCACCCATCTTAGAGCATTGCTGCTAATCAACATGAGAAAAATAGTATTGCATTAAATATTTATATTATTTATAATATAGTGCATTATTTATGTACAAGCAGCATGTGTCTTATGTATACGGCTGTGCACTTAAGTAAACCTGTAACTCACATACAATGAAACACTGTACACTGAAAACATGCATTTACAAGATTTCACTCACAAGAACATCAGAATCATTAAAGAACAAAACCAGACTTATATTTTACTTCCAAATTAAAACAGTGCCTGAGCTTGAATAAATGAAAGCTAGCCAACTTGGGGAATAAGAAAGCGTTCCCCCATACAAAGCAAAGGAATAATTTTATTTTTCTTTAACTTTTTAAAAATAGCTTCTTGGTAGATAACCAGGGGGTTGGTGTTGGGAAGTGGGTGCTAAACTAAATTTAGCATCCAGGAACAGGAAACTTTTAACATGGAAAGTTGAGGTTTAGGCTTTCAGTGGCAAGCAGTGAACTGGAGAGATAATAATGTAATGGAAGTTGTTTAGGAATAGACATAATGAGCTTCCTGCCAAACTTAACTTGCAAGAGCATGTGTGCTACTGCGATATGAACCAACCGTGTCATTTTGCTCTTATTTTTCCTAAATGCATTTGTTCATAAAACCACAAAAAAAGTTGTGAAAGGAGTCAACAGGAGGCTTGTCACCTCTTGTTGCCAGATCTTTTATTCTATCAAACTATTTTATCAAGTGCTTTCATCAGTGAAGCTTTTAGGCTGTTTATTCGCCTCTCTTTCTAAGCTGCCAGTGGTATCGCGTTACACTATTAAGCAACAAACCATCTTAGAATACTGTCTCTGCATCAGTAGCTAAAACCAACACGATGCTTTTGAGCAAAACTTGGGCAAGTGATATTGTATGGATGCACTGTTGCACGCACATTACTGTCCTGTTAGTAGTAGTCATGCCATTTGCTAATTTTAATATAATCGCAAGATCAACAGTGCTTACTTTGTCTTCCTTCCCTGCTTTTATCTCAGCTGCCCCTACCAAGCAGGTATCCATGTCAAAGCAGGACTCTTCAGTTGGGGGTTTGTTTGACCTAGGTCACTTAACGGTCAAGCTTTTCGCCAGTTGTTAACACAAAGCTTCCACTCGGCCCTCCAAAGCCTGCAACACAGCTTGTTCCATCTACAAACACTCTGCCCACATTGGGAAGATCCATCATTCTCTTCACTGTGAAGTGGTATCAGTGACAAATACACAAACGCTCCCTGGAGTAAAAAACTCAAGTCTGGTGGCAGTGTAGAAAGGCATGTGCTTTCCCCCCCTGTTTTTAAAAACATACCTTAAGGATTCCAAACGCAAAAGTCAATCCTTCAAAACTCTGCTACATCAATACGCAATTTTAGAGCTGGCTTGCAGAAGGGGAATATTGTACACAATTCTAAAATTGTTTGGTCTCCCTGGAAGACCAAAATCAATTTTTATTCAAATTGATTTTAATATTTACATACAACCAAGAGAGAGAATTGGGCCACAAGTTGTTGGCTCCCATGGATGTCAATGAAATCCAAATAAAATTTAGCTGATTTTAACTGCCAGTTTTTGAGATTTATTTTACACCATTATTTCATATACTGCCACAATAGAAATTTAACTCTTTCCCGGTCTTCCGTTATCTGGAACAGAAAAACTTTGTAGAATATTTTATACTTGAATATTATCAGCAAGAGAACATATGGCAAACTACCAATTTTCTATTCATCCTCTTTCTAAGCTAAAATTAGCACAATTGTTTTGCAACAGTATTTAGGCCATCAAAAAATGCTTAGTATACTGTAGTTCTAATTTCACTCACAACTCTTATCTCTTGCCATTTGACCTGAGCAACTATAGTTTTGCTGCAAACCTCTGGTTTTGCTACTGGTTTTTGCACCTCTAAGCACCACAGTGCTAGGATTAGGGTTAACTCTAAATGACATGGAGCAATTCACAATTCACAAGTTTTAGTAACTTCAAACTATGTTGCTTGGATTATTTCTTTCTTTTCTTTTCTTTTCTTTTCTTTTCTTTCCTTTCCTATTTTCTTTTCTTTCCTTTCCTACTTTCTTTTCTTTTCTTTCAATTTCAATTTATTTTATTTTATTTTATTTGGAAGGAGAGATGTTGGGATCTCCGGAGCACCCATGAGGCCTCAGGAGGAAATTGTCATTGAGGAAGGAGTATGGTGCAGCAGTCTGGGATACAAAATCCTGTCAATCACATGCTGCCAAGAAAATGTGGAGAAAATCTCAGAGACAAGAGGAATAAAAACAAAGTACACAGAGAGCTTTAGGAGCAGTTGAGGGTGTGTGCACTGGGGAGAGGCTGCAGAGAGGCTCTTTTGTACATTCATCCTAGCTAGGGCACATCCTCTTCGCAAGTTTCCCCCCCCCCCTTCATCTGTAAACCATGGGACATTTTTAGTCATGCTTGCAAAATGATAATATTTGCTTCCGCATGACTTCTCTTACCCCAGCCTCTCACTTTCCGGATAGCCTGGTGTCTCCTGTATTCTATCACAGGGGTCAGCAACCTTTTCCAGCTGTGGGCCGGTCCACCATCCCTCAGACCATGTGGTGAGCCGGACTATATTTGTAGGTGGGGGGGGGGGAATGAATGAATTCCTATGCCCCACAAATAACCCAGAGATGCATTTTAAATAAAAGGACACATTCTACTCATGTAAAAACACGCTGATTCCCAGACCGTCCGTGGGCCGGATTGAGAAGGTGATTGGGCCGCATCCGGCCCATGGGCCTTAGGTTGCCTACCCCTATCATATCCAAGCAGAGAGCTCACATCTGCTCTCCAATACACAAGCTTGTCATCTCACAGGAAAGGGAGGCAAATCTTGACAATTCTGGCAGTAGTCGATACCAGGAAAGTCCACCTCCCAACTTTCCAGAAAGTGTTAAGCACCCTTTTTCAAAGTATGCACCCTTGTTGTGAATGGCTACATAAGAGCTCCCTGCCAGTCAGAGCCCACCTGGGTCAAGGGCAATCATTTCCTCATCCCCTTGATTCCCCATCGTGCAACCAACTTTAGAAACTACCAATACTAGAGGTGACCACTGAAGGCAATTTGCTATATTTGTGTGTGTGTGTGTGTGTGTGTGTGTGTGTGTGTGTTGTCAGTTCAATACTGATGCAATGTTGAATTTTTGTTTAGCTCATGTGTTCTTGTTTGTTTCTTCCCTAGTCCATTCTCTATACTCCTTTTAAATAAACTGCTTAATTGGATTTCTGAACTGTATTAGTTTCTGGGCCTAGGGTATGTTAATATCATCAAGGATCACCTTCTCATCCTAAGAAGAGAAAGGCAAATAAAAGAAAGGTAGATGAACAACATGTGGACACTATGATCCTCTGATGTGGTCTTTGCCTTAAATGCCCTGTTGCTTCAAATAGCAGGATCCCTCCCCCCCCCTTAACATTTGCTTCATGGCCAATGCTCTTGTCTCTTATTACTACAATGATATATGGAACTGAAGTGCTGAGAAACTAAATTGTGCAGGACAGACAAAATTAATATATTTGTCATGAAGTCGAAAGGGTGTCACCTTGTGTGTTTCACATTTAAATGGAAAGGCAGAATGTAAGTGTTTTAATAAATCAAGAGTAAATAAAAGCTGTGTAGAATGAAGATAGCCTGAGCATCCAAGGAGGTTATTGCATTCCTATTATCCCAGCATCTTAGTCAAATGCCATTTTCAAAAGTTAGCCAAGAGAAATGCCACAAGAACAGTATTCTTTAATCCCATAAATACCCATAAAAAGACAAATCAAACACTGGCAAGTTGCATATTATCACAGTAAACGATAAACCTAGTGCTGGCCTGCCAGAAGGCGGCAGACAGGCATGGCTTGGCTGCAACTGTCTTGTTAGCCAAATGGGCAAGCCTACTTAGGTCTCATGAACCAGAGGTACTACACTGCTGCCTTACCAGACACAACAACTCACAAAGATATGCCCTGGAAAAAGACAAGGATGGTATTCAAGTGATAACAGATGCCAAGACATCCTTTGTGCTGCAAGCAGTGCAGCCTTTACAGAATTCAGGAAAAGACTTGCGGATCCATCTGCCGCTGTCCCTCCCTTCCAAAAGTACTAGCAAGTCCTCCCGTTTTCTCACTGCCTCCTGTCCTCAAGCCCCCTCCTCACTAAAAGGTGACTTCTGCAAGTGCCCCCCCCCCAACTTGGCCAGCTCCAGTGGCTGAGAAGAGTCAACTGTACTGTTAACTGCATTCCCAAGAGGAGGGGTTTGCACGCATTCAAGCAAGCACTAGCTGAAGTCCAGGCCACCAAGCAAATAGGAACCAGTTTAGGAATACCTGCTGCTCAAAGATTATCTCTCACGTTTTAAACACATTTTATTTTCTCATTATAAAGGAAAACATTTATCTGTGCACCTGCTATTGAAACAAATCTGAAATGAGGAAGCCTGGACAATACTTTACTGCTTACAGCATATAATAAAACATAAAGCCGTCTTCCCGATTTTATTTATGTATTGCATATAATCTCCCAGAGAAACTTTGCAAAACAGGACAGGAATGCATGTTTGTAGAGATACGGAAGTTATAAAAAGGGAAGTCCTTTCTTTTCCCACAGCCTAAATGAAAGTGAACTATGTAAATCATAGGACACCAACCATATGCTGTTTCCCACAGCAATGTGGTATTTTCCTCTGGGAATAAAACATTTCCCTTAAAACTATCATTTATAGCTCTTATCAGCAAAAGAGCAATAGAGTCATCAGGTCCAATACTGTGTGTGTGTGTGTGTGTGTGTGTGTGTGTAGAGTCAAGGTCAACAAGTGCTTGCATTTTTGTTTATCTTTAGCTGCAATTGCTACTGACATTCAATTGGGTAATAAACATAAAGACTGTCAAATGCTCTCAGCAAACAGGTGATCCAAAAGCTATCACAGAGAAAGAAGCTGCTGCCGAGTAATCAAACAATTCTGTTGCAACTATTATGATTTAAACACATTCATTTATGGGAGAAATCACCTGTCAAATCTGAATGAATATTATCAAACCATTCCCACCACTGGGATAATGGAGGTGAGAAAAGACAAGTTGTGCCTGTTCTCAGGTTTCTGGCCAACAAACCCAACCTATAATTACTTTGTAAAATAAAAAATAAAAAATCCTCCCACACACACAAAAGAGGAAATGGGAGTACACCCAGTTTCTAGGTTTGGGGGACACTTCAAATTGGAGAATTAGTGGCAAATCATAGGGTGTTTTTTTCTTTTTCTCTTTTACTAATGGGGGATGGAAGAAACAGATAATTACAACCCTGTACAACCATAGTATGTATAACAATTATTAATTGTTATTCCAAAATTGCACTTATTTGTTTATTACATTTTATCTCACCATTCTTTCAATGAGACATAAAAGGTTCTCCTGCTCTCCATTTTATCCTCAGCTGGGCTGAGGGACAGTGACTAGAATCATAGAGTTGGAAGAGACCACAAGGGCCATCCAGTCCAACCCCCTGCCAAGCAGGAAGCACCATCAAAGCATTCCTGACAGATGGCTGTCAAGCCTCTGCTTAAAGACCTCCAAAGAAGGAGACTCCACCACACTCCTTGGTAGCAAATTCAACTGTCGAACAGCTCTTACTGTCAGGAAGTTCTTCCTAATGTTTAGGTGGAATCTTCTTTCTCGTAGTTTGAATCCATTGCTCCCTGTCCGCTTCTCTGGAGCAGCAGAAAACAACCTTTCTCCCTCCTCTATATGACATCCTTTTATATATTTGAACATGGCTATCCTATCACCCCTTAACCTTCTCTTCTCCAGGCTAAACACACCCAGCTCCCTAAGCCGTTTCTCATAAGACATCGTTTCCAGGCCTTTGACCGTTTTGGTTGCTTAGTAAACCTTGTGGCTCAAAGAGGACTTGAATATGGGTTTCACCCAGCACGAGCCCAGTACTCTCTGACCACTAAAACACACTGCCTCTCTCGATAATTTTAATCACTTTAGCACAAGTTTTTTCAAAAATAAACTTTGATCAAAACGGCATGTCAAAAAGCTGACTACAAATGAGGGTTAAAGATTTATGTTGCAATCTGCTATCAGTTACTCAACTGTCCTACTGACTTCAGTGGGATTTATGCTTGAGTGGCTGGGTACAGGATTACAGCCTGAATAATAAAACTGCATGTTAAAATGAAAGTTAGCATCAAATTATGAGGAGTACGGTAGGCTATATATTCTCCTTCAGTGAAAAGCAAGTTTTCTAAGGATATGTCTGGGCCCTGAGTTTTAATTTCCTTCTAACTGGGAAAGTCTCTGATTACTCTACTTATGGTACACAAGCCTCTGATGTCCTCTTCTTCCAAATGCTTTGGGGGGTTTTAAGTACTAGAAATACATCCTGGTCCCACACAAGCCAGAAGCAGTGGCCCAATGAAATTCAAGGCAGTTTTTAAGCTAGATAACCACATAGTTTTCCAGCACCCTGGGGAAATTAGGGTCAAATAAGACATGATGTGGCAGATACAGGTTTCTTTTCCTCATCTGTGCCCCATTCAAATATAAAGCTTGGTGGGGAGTAGAGTAGTAATGCATGAGCAGTAAAATAGATACACTGGAATGAATGTTCCTAGCATTCCCAATCTACATGCAGTCTAGGTTCAAATCACTTTTTCCAATTCCTGGTTCACTTCCGTTTTGGAGTCAGGAAGAGAGAAGTATGTCCAGAACAACAGACTGCAAGCAAGCAGATCTCAGCAACACACACCTTCCTTATATGTGAATGAGACCTGAACACTGACCCCATACCTTGGTTTGGCCTGTGGTTAACCAGCTGATATTTCTGTCTACACATCCCACATCAGCAGTGGATTCCAGCTAGTTCAGTTAGTTTTGCTACTTATTCAAATTGTGATTGCATACAAGAGGAAATGTGGCAATTCTTTTAATTAGAATTCTTGCTTTCTAACTGGCCAAAAGCCATTGATGTAAAACTGTGCAAAATAGAAAAAATAACATGTTTTTTAACATCGCAGTAGATGTTGGCAAACTGGAGACATTAAACAAAAAACAGTTTGAACCAGTTTTTGAAAGGCCTTTATAATTGGAGACACACACACTGTTCAGTAGACATGGGAAATCCACCAGAAAAGGACATAGCTGTCAACTTTTCCCTTTTCTTGCGAGGAATCCTATTTGGAATAAAGAAAAACCACTGCACTTACCTTTTACCTACACAACAACTCTGCGAAATGGTGAAGCTGAGAGGTTAGTGACTGACCCGAAGTAACCAACCCAGTGAGCTCCATCTCTATCTAGGGTTATTAACCCAATTTCAGTGCTAGTCCTACACTCTGATTCAGAGAGCAGGTTATATCTAAGCTCTTTAGGCGCACATAATCCTGAAAACATTCCTTCCACAAAGCAACACCAAAACTTCTATTTCTGGTCTAAGCAAAAGTGGAAGGCCATTTGTCTTAATTCAAAAGCTTTTCTGGGAGTTTGTGCTATGTAGATATGAAACAGAGTCCAAGGGCCATTCTTATGAAACTCTAATATCAACATCAGAACATGTGGCCTTTTGCCCTTGCTTCACATTATCCAATTTCTTAAGGCCACGAACCACAGTACTCTGTTATGCGCTGCAGTCTAAGCTTTCCTCTCTTGATTGGAGTTTCTCTACCAAAGCAGCTATTTTTACAACCTAGCCAATCCTTGTCTCCATAAGAATGGGTCTTACTGTTCCTCTCCTTCTTTGCAACAGCAAGGGCACCTACTGCTTATCCTTATCTAGTGATGTGGCAGAAGAAAGCATGCAAATCTTCTATCAGCAGAAAAACCTTGGAATACATGATCAAAGATGTACTGTATAACATAAAATGCTTCAACAATACTGGACTAATCTTACAAAATTATCAACAGTACCATTTGTACCATTGCCAATGCAGACAACAAATTAAGGACCAACTTACTCTTGCTAGTAAGGCATGGCTGGGACCAACCAAATGCCCTAATCTGGTGATAGGATTTTGACGATTTTCTCCAGTGAGCTGTTCGTCTAATTACCCGTAATAATTGGGTTCAGGACCGAACACAACTAAATATTTTGCTGCACTGAAGCTAGCTTCCATGTGATGTTTTTCCCCACTCCAGGACCTTACAACAATTTGCAACCTGCTGCTAAACTAATTTCCTTAAATAAATATTTAATTGATTTCAACTACATGCACATTGTTGAGATTTTTTAACTTTTGAGCAAATGATCTTTGAATGTGACTCCAATCAAGAGAGGAATTACATAAGAACTCAGGTAATGAGATTCCTGCATTGCAGGGGGTTGGACCGGATGGCCTTCAGGGTCCCTTCCCACTCTACAATTCTATGCATGTAACCACCATGGAAATGAAGCCCATTGCCCATGCCCCTCTCCCAGCTTTTTCTTCAGTCATGAAGACTCTACCTCAATTTGTATTTAATTCTCTACTCAGGGTGAGGCTTTCTAATCTTGGTAAAACTGTGTAATGGTTTTGGAGTCTATAAGGATGGACCTGAAAAACAAGTTATTAGCTACATTTAGGAATCTAGATTGGACATAAAAGGGCAGTGGGAGAAAGGGGAGGCTAATTAGTTTACAGCTATACTGCCCACAACTGAAGAGAAAGGAACAAAGCTAGCAAGTGTTTAGTGTTGCTGTACAGATTTTGAAAAGTGAAAGAGTCATTTTGGAACTGTAGAAAATCATTTCAATTTTGGGTCTGAATAATAATCATATACATGTACAAACAATTCTAATTCTTGCTGTTATGCTAAACATACAAAAATGAAGATAATATTTACACAATACAGTGCAAGACATGCAATTACACAGAGAAATGTAACTGCTGATGAACGTAATGTACATTAAGGTAAATGTGATTAAGAACATAATCTTCAACTGCTCTATTACTACACACATTCCTAAAACATTTTGGGGGGGGAAGGGGGATAATGCTTGGGTAAATAAAACACGAGAATACAGGTAAGATTATAAATCACCTCAAACTTTTCAAACTTTTGTCGAAAAGTACTCCAGCACGCATGTCAAGAAACTGCTCTATCAGCTATAAGGTAATTTAAAGCAAAATAGTAGCTGGATATTTAGAAGCAAGTGCAGTTTTAGAGACAGTACTCAAATCTATTAATATATTTAAAACATAAAATAAAGCTCTCAGATGCAGCTGAAGACATACAATATATAAATAATCCGAAAACAGAACAACCCACTGCTGACTGATGCTCTGTCTATTTCAATTGAGGGTCACATCTAGCCAAGCCAGTCGTATGATAATGGCATCAGTAAAGGTCAATCAAAGACAAGCTGAAGCTTCCACTCTCTGGCTGACCTTCGGAGCTTGTGACAAATTGCTATCAGTCAATGTCAACTAATGACAGAAGCTCTTTGGCTAATCAATTGTTCTAAAAATGATCAAGAAAACTACTCACAGGACAGCTCATTTTCACATCAATGCCTATGAAGTATGAAAAGCTCATTTTTTGAGTTTTTAATAAGCTCATAAGTAAAGCAGTTACTTGGTAACAGGGGTCACCTTACTGAAAAGACAGTACCTTTGTCTGCCTTTTACATATCTTTTTATTACCATATTATAGTAAAAATATGCCATGCTATTACGGTGCCAGAGGGCTACATAATAAAGTAGGTAACACTCCATACATTTTGAAATAAATACTTCTATTTTCTAAGGACCTCTGTTTGGATGTAAGTATTTGGTTATATTTTTCCAAGTGTTCCCAAGCAATAATTTCATCAAATAAATAGTATGCCTGATTATTATGCAGATGGACTTCACTAGGTGACCTCCAGAATTAAGTGATTCGTGCAGGTGCTGAAACTATTGTAGCTCTGGTTTTTATTTTTAAAATGCACTTATTTGCATTAATTACAATTATTGCGGAAATGTAAATTCAAACTTGAACAGGATGCAAAAGAAAATCACATAGGAACAGACACTACTTCAAAACTACCCTTTATGTATGATCCGCCTTGCTATGGAATATTCCCTAACAGCAAGACTAAGCACAGCTTACAGTATAGTAAAGAAATCCTTCCCACACTATTCTTGGAAACACTCAAATGCCATCATTTTCAGCCATCTCTTAAAAAGGATCACCCTTTTAATTTCCATTTACACATTAAATATTGCCAGAACAACAATGATGCTTCCATGTAGTCTAAGGACTTGAGAACTGTATCCACAACTATGTCTTGCTTTTCTCTAGTCTCTGAAGAGTGTTAAATACATTTTAGGGCATCACACTACAAAAGTCTCTTGAGAAATAGCACAGTGTGAACAAATACACATCATTCAAACTACTTGGATCTACAAAGCATCATTTTGGGGGAGAAAGAGAGGGGAACATGTGCTGAAATGCAAGTTTTAAAATCTTAATATTTCAGTCTGAAGCAAACATCTGCATTATTATTATTTTTTTGGGGGGGGGGTCTTTATAGATTAGCCAAACAAAAAGAAACCTGTTATGTTCTTTAGGGAAAACTGCAAAATGACCGCCGTTTCAGATTACATCTTAAAAAACTGAACTGCTACGGTAGTTTCTCAAATTAAAATATCTTCTGTGGCCTCAACCACTCTCAAGTTGTCCATAGGAAAGAAATAAAGGAGGGAGGGCAACACTTAAGCTGAGCCATAATTGGAAGTATGTGAAAAATGAAGTGTCAGTTCGGTCAATAAAGGGTAAAGGTCAAGGGGAACTGCAGCCCAAACTCTGTGCGAAATCTGCTCATTAAGACATCCAATCAGAGAGCTCCTTCCTACCTATCCCATTAGTCATCAGACATCTGACTGCTTCCAATGGCTGGGTCTGTGCTGTTATTACTTTTCTTCTTCATGTAAAAAGGCGAGCTGGTGTATAAATCGTTGCTCAGTCATCTGGAACATAATGTGGCCCTTCCCCCGCTCCTTCATCCAGCTCTGCCAGCCAGCTTTGCAGCCTCGAAACAACTGCCTTGAGATTCTCTTCAATAATAAATGGAATTGCCTTTTGCCAATAGGTTGCCTGAACTCTTCTACAAAAGGCAGGGAAACATTGCAAGTATTGATACTGTTTCCACGAGAAGAAAACCTCACTTCCTACCTTAAAAGGACAACTTTTCTTTTGTCTGAAACACAATCACAGGACAATTAAAACCGGGCCTTGGACACACAAAGTCTGGGCTCAGGGTTTTGTTTTGTTTAAAAAATAATAATTCCATTTTCAAATAAAGCCATGATAGAGTTAAATGAAATCTACTGATTTCAACAGGAGTAATGTAAGACATGGCATGCTCTGGTCCATGGGGTCACGAAGAATCAGACACCACTAAACAACTAAACAACAACAACAACAACAAATTTAAGACATTAATTAGCACACACTCACTCTCTCTGTCTTTCTCACAAAGTCCTGCTGAAATCGTACCTTTGCTCAAAAAGTAGGGAGCAGGAAACAAAGAAGTGGGGACTCCTAAAAAGTTTTCCAAGAGAAGCAGATCCCCCCCCTTCTATCCTTCCTTTCCACAGGCACACACACACTTCCTGCCCATGACAAAAGCTCTGAGGTAGCTGTTCAAGTCATTCTGTTGGAGCCAGGGAGCAAGCACCCAACTTGGGAAGAGAGATGGTAGCTGGAACTTGGACCCACAGAGCTTGCTTCGGTGACCTCCACTGAAGCTGACGCTTTGCTTCAAAAGCACACTGCTCACCTCACATTCTTGCTCCCCGGGCTCAAGCAGACTGGCTAGCTATCCATTCTCTGTACTGGCTTTGAGGATGGGTGTGAGAGAGCCAGTGTGGTGTAGTGGTTAAGAGCGGTAGACTCGTAATCTGGGGAACCGGGTTCGCGTCTCCACTCCTCCACATGCAGCTGCTGGGTGACCTTGGGCTAGTCACACTTCTCTGAAGTCTCTCAGCCCCACTCACCTCACAGAGTGTTTGTTGTGGGGGAGGAAGGGAAAAGGAGAATGTTAACCGCTTTGAGACTCCTTCGGGTAGTGAAAAGTGGGATATCAAATCCAAACAAACTCTGGGTGGAAGGGCAGCTGTTTGAGCTCTCTGCCCCTTGCTTTGGCCCTGAAGTCGTGGCAAGTGGGTTGCCTTGGGCCGGGGGTCTGCAACCTGCGGCTCCGGAGCCGCATGCGGCTCTTTTACACCTTTGCCGCGGCTCCGGGGCGGATACGCCTGTCCACTTCTCCAGCTGGCCAGCGGCAGCGGCCGCCCTCCAGCTGGCCGGTGGCCCGCCCTCCGGAGGCTGAGGGTGCTGCTGCTGTGCTGCTCTGCTCATGCGTCGTGCCTCGTTTCTGCCAGCGCAGGCGCAGCAGCAGACAGCAGCAGTTTCCCTCCAGAGGTGTGGCTGCTGCTGCTGGTGTGGAGCTGCTGCTGGCTGCTGCATCGAGGCGACGACGAGGTAGGCAGCTGTGGGCTGGGCCAGGGGCGGCGGGTGGTGGGCAAGGGAGAGGGGGGAAGCCCTCCTTTTAAAAATGGTTGAGGAAGCTGCGCCTGTTTCCCTGTCGCTGCCTCCTTCACTCCTGGTTCCGCTCGCAGCCTCAGACCGCGCTCTCGTGGGTGCGCGTCTCTCTCCGCCCCGGAGCAAGGCCGGGACTCGCCCTTGCCCGGGACCCGCGTCTCAGGAGCCAATGGGTGCATGTGTCGCAAGGGGGCTTGGAGGCTCCTAGGAGCCCGAGCACGCACAGATGTGGCTGCTTAAAAAGGCTGCATGGAGGAAAAGGCAGTTGTGTGTTCTTCCTCAGCAGCGTCGAGCGGAGCCGCCGCCGGACCTCACCAGGCAAGGTTAGTCACGTCGCCCCCGCCTTCCAGGGCGCAAAGCTGGGCTGGCTGGGCAGAAACCACCGTCGAGCTCTCTGCCTGCCGTGGGCGGGGGGCTTTGCAACCCCCCAACGAGTCCCTTGGGGTGGGGGACTGGGACTGGGGAGGGGGAGTCCTCTGCCGCTGCTTCCTCAGGTATGTTGCTTAGGCTGCCGGGCGGAGCGCGGGAGCGCAAGTTGGCCGCCTGCTCGCGCCCTCCGGCTGTGGCCTCTCCAAAGTGGCCTCTCCAAACGCGCGGCGCAAAGAGCGGCGCCTTGGCTTTGCCCCGGTTTGGTTGGGCAGCCTGTGGCTGGAGGAGATCCGGGGGATTCCTCCTCGGCGGCTGAAAGAGGGGCTTGTTCTCCTGCGGTTTCTTTTCTCCCAGTTCTAGGTCACTCAACCCACAATAGCACTTCTTTAGTCTCCTTGCCGCACGCGCTCTGGCAACTTTTCAGGCTCCGGCTTGCGTAAAAACTGGGAAAGCTTTCTCTCGCTTCCTTCCCCCCTCCCCCTCTCATTTCCTTCCCCCCTCCCCCTCCGATGCTGCTCTCCAACCACCTACCTGCTTGTCACAAGTTTTGACCCCCCCCACTCCTTGGAAGGGTTTCATTATTGGAGCTGAGCTTGTCCCCCTGCTGAGGTAAATGACTTATTGCTCTGCTTCGACCGGGGTGGGTGGGTGGGTGGGCTGGTAAAGAAAACCAAACCTGAGTAACTTATGCAGAGGCAGAATTTACTAGGTGGGGGAGAAGCCCCTGTCGTGACTTCCAGGTGTTTGGAAGCACGGACAGCCCACCAAAAAGAAAACTTGTGAAAATGCTTCCTTCGTGAGGGCAAGGAGTAATAGGGGTGGAGATGGGCCGAAAGTCCAAAGGAAATGATTTCTTGAAGGGGGAGGATGTACTACGGGAGGCAGAATAAAGGGCTGGTTCTCACAGAGACATGGGTAGGAGAATGACGCCCCAAAAGGTTGCAGTTTTTCCTCTGTCTTGAGTGTGTGTTAGGGGAGCCTTGACAAAGCACTTGTTGGCGTGGAAGAGAGGAGTCCTAACTTGGATCTGTGTTCATGTGCAAAATCTATCGCCATTGTCATTAAGGGGGCAGGGAACTCCCCTAAAAAGGTTTGAACACTATGAACTACTACAGCCACCTGTATGCAAGTCAGCACAAACATCACAGGCTTCTCTGGTGCAATTCTGTGCTTTATTTAGCAAGAGAGGAGGTTGGAAGAGGTGAGCATAGGCTCTGGTCTGGAATATTAAGGGTAAAAGACACTAAGATTATTGTAAAAACCAGCAGTCTTCAATTAGACATGGGACAAACATTTAACACAAGTGTGCAGTTGAGGACTCATTTTTAAAAACAACAACAAATCAAATATTTGTATGCTGTTGCAACCCACCTTGGATCAGGCTGTGACCTGGTAGTGGTCCCCAGGTTGGATAAAAATGAATGATTTTAAAAATATATATCAAAAAATGGTTTTTTTTAAAATTTAAATCAGATTTTTTTAATTTAAATCGGATTTTTTAAATTTAAATCGGATTTTTAAAAATAAAATGCATTGTTATATTTGTTTTAAATGTCGCAGTGGTTTTGCGGCTCCCAGTTTCTTTTTTTCCCTTCAGAAACGGGTCCAAGTGGCTCTTTTTGTCTTAAAGGTTGCAGACCCCTGCCTTGGGCTTAAGCACTGGCGCCCTCACAACTTAAGCCAGAAGATGAACACAGCTTGTCTAGTTTATTCTCTGAGCCCAATACATACCGGTAAGCCCCTCCACAGGTTTGGAAGGGAAAGAGTTTAAATCAGCTCCCGCTGCCCCTGGAGCCCTTGAGACAGAAACTTAAGGGTCCTTTGAGGAAATGTTCTGCTCAGAAGATGTATGCTTGTGGCCAAGTAAATCCCAGCCCCCCTCCACAGCCCATGCAGTTTCAGAAGAGGACCTTGGGGAGCTGCAGTGAGTGGAGAGATGGGGAAGTCCTGTTGTGTGAGTTCCACACAGACTACTCTGGATCCAAGCATATTATTACATATTACTTTTTTATTACAAATTACTTTTTCATAATTAAAAAACCACCCATTTTATTGGATGTTAGGTTTGCAAAATGCCACACATTGTGCATGAAAGTAACCACTGTAACTCATGCAAGAAGGAAAAGCTTTCTTGCTACACAGAGGCTGGGCAAGTAATGAAATTCCCGCCCCATACAAAAAAAGACCAGGGAGAATACCGCAGTTCACTCCATGGTTGCCATGGCTGCTTTATTCCCCTCCCATCAAGTTTACTTTCCTATATACACAAGGTCTACCTCGGTCTCCATGAACACACAGCTAGCCTAGACCTGCTTTTAATTATTTTGTCTTCTTAATTATAAACACAGAGGTGGAAGCACAGCACAACACTGTGATGTAGAGTTACAGCATGGGCTCCCTGAATGAGCTCTGTACTGTGATAATTCACAGTTACTAGAAAAATACTATGAAAAGAATTGCTTATGGGGACCATGGCTATGTGTACACACTTCCATTTACTCTGCATCCAGTGCGCTCTCACAATCAGTGTGGGAAGTGGTCTACACACAACATGAGCCACCATTCATCTCTATCCTGCATCTACCCTGTCATTTCTTATAAAATGCTGTGTTTTTCTCCAAACTAGCTTTGATCTAAATTGAGAAAAAGAACAACCTGGCTGCATTTCAAGCCAGCAATTGTGTACACAGCCTATTTTAGTAAAGGCGTTATTCCTATTTAATGCTAAAAGGCTTCTTTATAAGCCTTCTGCCAAGATAGACCTCTACTAAGTCATTAAAGCTTACTCTTTACAACAGGCTTCCTCAACCTCGTCCCTTGATATGTTTTTGGTCTCCCATGATCCCTAGCTAGCAGGACCAGTGGTCAGGGATGATGGGAATTGTAGTCTTAAAACATCTGGAGGGCCGAGGTTGAGGAAGCCTGCTTTACAACATACACCTTGCCATAGAAGGCATTGCCATAACTGATCTATCAGGAGTATTCACAGCAGGAAAGAGGTGAACTTATATATATATATATATATATATATGTCTGCTTATATAATTAAGGGGTTCTATGAACATTGAGGAATTTGGGATCAACAACTGGCCTATGCAACTGGCAAAGCTCCACAAATATCCTCAAAGTCTTCCAGATTCCAACAAGGATTTTGCCTTTTTTGCTCCAAAACAGTCAATGGAGCGCATGAATTGGAAAAGAAGAAAAAAATGGGCTGCCATCAGGATAAATTGGTGAGAAGGAGCTACACTTGCTCTGGCAACACTGCCAAAATCTCAGGGATAGACAAGGTCTACCTCATGGTATCTTTTCCCTTTCATCATAAAAAGCAATTAATGGTGTGCACTTTTAGTGAATAGTGGACAGAGACTCCAGTCAGGACAACTGTTGGTGGGAGAACCAGTGCTATTTTTCTATAAAAAGATAGACAGAGAGGGGGAGAGAGTCAAGCCAGAAAGCACCATAAACACCTCCCTTGTTCTCTTATAACGGCAATGATGCCCACCTGAGAGGTGCCAGAACTGAGTTCCAATGAGTTCCAGCTAAAAGAAGCCCTGGGGAGAACCACACTTGCCCCTACCTCCGTATCCCTCTACCCTGATCCAGACTCTTGCTTTTGGATGGTCAGTTTTCCTGACTACAGCCCTGTTATCATCAGAAACAGTTCAGAATGGAATTCAGCACTTGCTCAGAACTTCGTGAGAAAATCCAGATCAGCTCTGAAGAAGCAAAACCAGTAGTGGATTTTGTCTAGGGGAAATTAAAACAATCTCAACTTGTTACCTTGCTCAAGATTACCATACAAGATTTTACGTGTGTGTGACATACATATTCCAGTTAACTGGAACGGAAATGTCAAACCACAAATTTTCAAAAGTACCCAAATGGGTAATCTAAGACCTCAATTTACCCCACTAGATGGATTTGGATGCAGCAGAAGTGTGCCATCTCTCAGCTCTGCCATCAGGGGCCCTTCACCGTTGTGGAAGTCCGTGCTGCTCTCCCAAAAGTGTGTGCGGAAGCAAATGGGGTGTTTCTGGAGATGGGGTTGAGCTGGACCAGCCAAGGATCTGCTGGATCCTCAGCCAGCCCAGCTACTGGTGATGGGCCTGATCCAGACCTCTCTGCCATGCCATCCTGGAACTGGTGCAGCAAAAAACTGAGCCAAGAATTGGGATTACTTCATTAGGAGTCACAGTGTCTCCATGGAAATGCACAATGCGCTGGGGCATTCCCTAGCATAAATCCCATTAAAGTGAATGGGTGCTACACAGCTGCAGAAACACGCAGGAAAATTTCCAGGTGGATCACTTCCTTCTTTGGATACCCTGCAACAGTTCTCTGAGAACAGACTTATTCCCAAAGCAACCCACATTCTCATCTCCATCCCCACCTGCCAAAAAAAAAACCACAGTCATCTCCAGCAGCCATCTTTGGATTTTATGTCGATTAGAGAAATGGGGAAGGTTTAGCCTTGTGTTCCTATTCATGATGAGCCTGTTGTTTTACAGCCATGTATGTAAAAAAAAAATACCCACAAAAAATTAGTGGAAATACCTCAGAAGTGTCAGCACACCTTAACGCACTGTGAATTGCAACACACATATGAAGAAATACTTGAAAGAGAAAAGGCCCCTTAAATTTATGTTGCATATCATTTTCCAGTAAAAGTCAAAGGTCAGAAGGTTGCCAGTTTCTGCTTCAGCTCTTCAAGAGTTTACCATACCAGGCCCCATTTTTACTAGGCTTTACTTGTGGTGAGGTCAGCAACTTTTATTTAAACAATAAAGTGGTTTGAATGCTTAAAAGTCCATATGAAGATGTTAGTCACAATTTAAGCCTGAATCCTTACATGTGGACACACACACAAAAATAGAATGCTACTTTAGTTTAAAAAGTAATCTAGTTAAATGTAGGATTTTGCAATTCTAATGAGTCCTATTAAACCTCCCCCCTTCCCTTTTTTGAACACACAATTCCTTTGTTGTCCAACAGCACTTGAATGAAACGGGATCATAAAACTACATTTTAAAAGTTTATACCTATTGTAGGTTCAGAGTCTACTTCAATAAAAGAATTCTCTTTATATTCAGATTAAGGGTCCTTTTAAAATTTTAATTGCATTTAATTAACATGAAATTTGTTGCAGTTGGTCTTTGCTAATGTAAAAAAATTTTTAAGGGTTTTTCACACATTGTCTTTTTTTAAAAAGACAGTACTGATTGATGTCACACATCCTATACAAACACACAAAGCAAGAAAACTAAGCCCCTGCTCTTTCTCCATCAGTGAATTAATTGTGGGTTTAAAAAAACTGTAAATGAATTTGGCATTCTGGCAAATTGGCAGAATATGGGAAGTACGGGCTGCAGATATACAAGTATAACTGGAACAAGTGTAGTTTAATATTTTTTGTGCACTATACCTCAATTAAGTTCACTAAAATACTCAAATATAGCTCTGTCCCTTCTCCTACAGCCACCTCTGTCGCCTATCAATTTGTTCTCTAGTTAGACCAAGATCAACAAGTGGTGGATCACCCTCTCAGCTAAGCTGGGTCACTTAGGGCTACACTGCAAAACATGATTTTTGTTTAGGGGTCTGTCCATCTGTCCCATCCCCGTGCCCCCCATACACAATTGGAAATGTTGGCACAAAGTGCGGGAATAGGAGAAAACAGGCATAGAAAAATGGGCATACATGGTTAATTTTTTTTTAACGTGGATTCCATGCTGCACAAATGACATAAAAAGGGGTCCAGGAGCTAAAAAGGCTGAAGACTACTCTAGTTTGTGTTGCAGTTCCTAAAAGAAAACAATGCCAAAAGTTTGGCAGTATGTAACTTGAGCATGAACTACTGATGTGAATTGAGAACTAAGGCTGCAATTCTGTTCTGGCAAAGGGTCTTCTCAGTACGCCCTCCCATCAGATGGCAGGGAAATAAACAACTATCTGACTTTTAGAAGACATCTGAACGCAACCCTTTATATGTTTGATGTTATACTGTGTTTGATGCTTTAATTTGCTGGAAGCTGCCCAAAGTGGCTGAGGCAACCCAGTCAGATGGGCAGAATATAGGTAAAGGACCCCTGGACAGTTAATGCCAGACATAGACGACTATGGGGTGCGGTGCTCATCTCACTTCAGGCCAAGGGAGACGGCGTTTGTCCACAGACAGCTTTCCAGGTCATGTGGCCAGCAGGACTAAACTGCTTCTGGCGCAACCGTGACGGAAACCAGAGCCGTTTGTCTTCCCACCAAAAGCAGTACCTATTTATCTACTAGCACTGCGTGCTTTCAAACTGCTAGGTTGGCAGGAGATGGGACAGAGCAACTGGAGCTCACCCCGTCGCGTGTATTTGAACCACCGAACTTCCGATTGGCAAGCCCAAGAGGCTCATTGGTTTAGACCACAGCGTCACCCATGTGTAATAATTGTTGTGGTTATTGTTCTCACCAGGAAGAAAACCTCACTGAAGTCAACTGGACTTCTGATTAGACATGTATAGGACTGAACTGTAAGGCTGCTAACTTGCCTGACGGGAAGACGATAATGAAACACATCATGAAACAGCACTGTACGTATTGCTTAATGTAAGCACCGTTACATAGCCATAGAGGGCAATGCTGAAGTCGGGACTGTGTAGCTGCACTGGTGGAAGCACTAGATATGCTCTGCTCTGCTCCATTCCAGTACCAGGAAGGCAGCTCCACCTCACTATGCCAACTGCTACTCTCCTCAAGGCAATGAAAAGGCACATATTGACCATGTTCAGTTCCCTAGTTTGAAGATGATGCAGCTTAGGCCCAAACTGCCTTTGTTACCAAAACCACAAACTTTGATCATGGCCTTAAACCGTACTGTGGCCTTCTCTACTCTTAACGTCTGTAGGACTAGAAAGAACCACCACCCAGAAGCTCCACTAGATAGGCACCTGTTGCTCAAGGCCTGCTTGGATGGAAAATTAAGGGTGGTTGTTTATCCTTGCACACTGAAGAAAGACATGTTGTCAACATCAGGACCCCGCCTCAGTGTTCACTTTTTATATATATATATATATATATATATATATATATATATATATATATATAAAAATAATTTAATGCCAGCATATTGGAGCAATGATGCCCCGTAAATCAGCCAGGATTCAAAGTATGATTCCTACCTTGTTCGCTGCTGTTGTCACCACTGTGTGATGTGTGTCCCCCACTGGAGGGTCCCGGTGTACCTCCTGAACGTGTTGACGCTGTGTCATCGTGATCTCTGTTCCAGGAAGGCTGTTGGGTGAGAATTAAGGAAATGACTAAAAACAAAACAAGCAATATTCTGCACATTACACAGAGGAAGAAAACACAAATATTGCAAGTTTCTTTTTTTAATAATTTTCATTAAAGATTTCTTAGTTTACAAAGATATACGTGCATTGTCTCTTTTTTCAAGGTTGTGTTTTCTACAGAACAGGTGCATTTGTTGTGGGACATTAGTGTTGCATGCCATGTAAGGCTGGGAAGAAAAGAGGGGGGAAGAGGGGGGAGGGTGCATGGGGTGGGGTAGGATGGAATGGCATTGCTTCTATTTTTCTACTTAGTGTATGTGTGGGGTTTTGGGTCAGCGTCACTTGCGTGGGTTCTCTTTCTATTAGCTTGTTATATTTCCTTGGTAGTAAGGAGGTGGGATGTGACCTAGGGTAGGTTGTCTTTGGTTGGCTGTAGAGAGATCTGTTTATGAGGGTAGTTGCGGTCAAGTTAGCTATATTGGTTTGTATGCTGTTGGCGGATTCTTCTTGTATTGTTGGGCTATGTATGTGATAAAGGGGAACCATATCAGGGTGAAGACGTCTTCTTCTATTTGTTCCCATGTCAGTTTCAATTTATTAGTTAGTTTTTCTAGTAAGGCTGTTTCCCATACTATTTGGTACCATTGGTCCATGGTACCATTGGTCCATGTTTACTCCTGATAGGTCTCTCCAGTGTCTGGCTATGATAATTCTGGCTGCTGAGAGTAGGTGGGTTATGAGTTCTTTATAATGTTAGCAGGCAGTGTTGTCTTGGAAGATGTTGAGTAGGGCCACTTCTGGGGTGACTTCTAATACTTGTTTAGTTATTTTGCATATTTCATATTTGACTGATGTCCGGAAAAGTTGGATTTTGGGACATTCCCACCACATGTAGAGGTATGTGCCTGTGGAGGTGCATCCTCTCCAGCATTTTGGTGAGGCTCCTGGACATATCAGTGCTAGTTTCTGTGGTGTTAGGTACCAGCTGTATGTGAGTTTCAGGGTGAAGAAGAAGAGTTTGGATTTGATATCCCGCTTTATCAGTACCCTAAGGAGTCTCAAAGCGGCTAACAATCTCCTTTCCCTTCCTCCCCCACAACAAACACTCTGTGAGGTGAGTGAGGCTGAGAGACTTCAAAAAAGTGTGACTAGCCCAAGGTCACCCATCAGATGCATGTGGAGGAGTGCGGAAGCGAACCCAGTTCCCCAGATTACGAGTCCACCGCTCTTAACTACTACACCATACTGGCTCCCACACTCACACTGGGTGAGTTCTTTTCTTCTAACTGAGATGGATTTAAAGGGAGGTTTAGACCACATTCTAGTCCAAAATATTGCAAGTTTCTGAAGAAAGGCAACGAATATTTTTAAAACAGAAACAAACACCCTTTTAGGCTTGTGAATTTGTCTGTTCCCTGAACCCAAGCATGCTCCCTCTCTCTCTCTCTGTCTCTCGTGGCAATATATACTGTTATTTTAAACTAAAGCATGCTTTGCAACCCTAGAAAACAGCAAATTTCATAGGGCTGTGGGAAAAACTAATATTAGTTTTTACAGGACCCCCCCCCCAAAAAAAAACCACCCTAACAATCTGCTACTCTTAGGAAATGGGGAGTGGTCTACAACAGTGCAATTTACATAAGCCTCTAACTGCATACAAAAGACAAACATGGGAACGTTTAAATACATCACTCATAATTAGGCCTAAGATCCCTATTAGCCAAATCTGTCAGCTGTTTGCCACATGGTATATGGGCAAATGGACCCAGCATCAAGAAGAAAAGAAGGGGGGAATCAGAGCAACAATGGCTTCATGTGAACAGTGTACACTCAGCCCCATGCAGAGCACTCTTGTACTATTCAACAGAAAACAGATGTTGCTTCTTATCACTGGGTGCATTTGAAAGTAACATTCAGATAGGAAAAATTGGCTGTAAATTAAATTTTTAAGGAAAACAATCATGGCACAATCCTTCCATGTCTCCCTTTATCAACAGAAATGATTTTAATTAGCTTTTAGTAGTAAGCTTTTAAAAACATCTCAGTGACTCACTGGTCATCCTACCCAATTTGTGTGTGGTGTGTGTGTGTGCAAAATAATAGCACGTTCTTTACTGTTTTGCAGTATTGCCGACAGAGAATTAATACAGTATCAACTGAGACAAATCAAAACACATCATCTTAATAATGTTATTATTATTATTATTATTTTTAAAACACATTTGTATATACTTTCATTAGAAAAAATCAAAGTGGTTTACGATAATTAAAATACAATAAGAGCACATCGTAGATTAAAACAGGTCACCAGCTATTACCAAAAACGTTTTTCTTAATTGTCTGCATAAGCCTGGTGGCAAAGAAAATTATTCAGCAAAGGTCTGAAAATTAATATCAAAAGCGCCTGCTGATATGAATTAATGCACCATTAATTAAAGTGTTATATTTAAGAATATGCTAGATCTGATGAAGTCCAACAGAATCTTAAGAGTCAAACTAGATGTGACAAGGCATTCACTTGTGTTTATTTTCAAGGTCAGGGTATATATATTTAATACCATGATAGGTACCCAGGTAAGAATAATAGAATCATAGAGTTGGAAGAGACCACAAGAGCCATCCAGTCCAACCCCCTGCCAAGCAGGAAACACCATCAAAGCATTCCTGACAGAATCCTCTCCTGCTCTCTAAGTACTACAACACTGTGGCCATTTTTATCCCAGTCCAGCTCTGAAATCGAAAGTGAACAAGGTAAGGAGAAAAGTGCCTTGAGTTCAGCATGGGAAATAAGGTTGAGGGCACAACCCCCTTACCTTGTGATACACACACAGAGAGAGAGAGAGAGAGAGAGAGAGAGAGAGAGAGAGAGAGAGAGAGAGAGCGCTATTTTTCTAGCAAAAGAGGTGCGGGAGCTCACAGTGAACTTCTCCCTTGTTCACTTGAGAGTGGCAATGATGGCCCACCTGAGAGATGCCACTGCAGAGCTCCAGTGAACTGCAGCTGAAAAAAGCCCTATCTACACACACGAGAGAGAGAGAGAGAGAGAGAGAGAGAGAGAGAGAGAGAGAGAGAGAATTGTAGAGCTGGAAGGGACCCCCCAAGGGCCATTTAGTCTAACCCAGGCACAGGCAAACTCGGCTCTCCAGATGTTTTGGGACTACAACTCCCATAATCCCTAGCTAACAGGACCAGTGGTCAGGGATGATGGGAGTTGTAGTCCTAAAACATCTGGAGGGCCGAGTTTGCCTATGCCTGGTCTAACCCCCTGCAATGCAGGAATATGCAGGTGGCCTATATGGGGATCGTGTGTGTGTTATATATGCCAGTTAGCTGAGCTGGTTGGAGCACAGTGCTCAAAACACCAATGTCGCGGGTTCAATCCCCATATGGGTCACTTGCATATTCATGCATTGTAGGGAGTTGAACTAGACAGCTCTCAAGGTGCCTTCCAACTCTACAATTCTATACATGTGTTCCGTTTCCAC